>NW_015173160.1:176038-177675 GCF_001447785.1 Gekko japonicus
GTGGCCCTTCTTCTTGCACCGCCATTTGGGTATGGAGATGTTCTCTCCTCCATTCCCTCCTGCCTTTCCTTCTAGCCGTTATCGTACACCTTTCTTTGAGAAGATATTCCGATCCCTGTACTTTGATTTTCACCGGCACCCCTCCTCTCATCTTCCGATGCCAGCCAGGGATGCTGTCTCCCGCAATTTAAGGTGAACGCTGATAACATCTGGCTTTCGTTATTTCCCCCTCCCGGCTTTGATCCTTTGCTCTGAAAAGTCAATCTTTTCATAAGGTTGATGAATAGGATATTTCTCATCCATGGACATCAAAGGGTTTTATTAGCCTGTATTGATTTAAGCCCCACAACTCCGCTTTGAAGGAAGTAGATTTTGTTACACCTGGGTTTTTTGTAAGATGAAAAACCCGAAAGCCAATGATTTTAGAGAGGCATGCCCCGTGCTTTGAATTTCAAACCCTTGTGGCTTACATGCCCGTAGCCCCCCCCCCCATTTGAAACAAACCAGATGCATCTGAACATCTGGAAGAAGAGGGCAAACTTTAATATTTTTGTCATATCATTACTTCACCCAAAATTTCACTTTTATTTTATCCACCGCAGATATTGCACTGTCCAAGGCAGGGGTCCTCAACGTGGTGCCCATGGGCATTATGAGGCACACCGACACCTTTTCTGGTGCTCACCAAGTGTTTTTAGACAGTAGGTGGGCCTTTTTCCCAGCTAGGCTTCTGATTGGCCATTGGAGATCTGATGGGCAGATTTTTTAAAAAGTTGCTTGGCAGCAGCTGTCATCACAGCATGAGGACTAATGGTAAGCTGTGTGTATGCAAGAAAATGGTTTTTTAAAAAAAGAATATGGTCGTTTAAAAAGGTATCCTGTTAAACAGAACTTCTGCCTGAAATGTCGCAGGTATTAAGAAAGTTATGCATGAACTCACTCCCTGAAAATTTGTGGTTGGGTGCCTTTTGTGGCAGCCATTTTGTGCTTGGCTTCACTTCCTGTGACAGTAGTGTTGACAGCTCTGGGTTAGGAATCACATGGAGATTTTGGGGGGGGAGCCTGAGGAGAGCGGGTATGATGGACTCCTGACTCTCCCCCACTCCTAGGCAGATTTTCCCGCCAATTTTTTTTTTTAGTTCCCCTCTGTGACTGAGCTGCCCTTCAGTAGCATGTATTTCTTCTTTATTTTATAAACTTTAGCTGTCTGACCCATCACAGGAACTTATGGGAAAATACAGGAGCATTCTTGTCTTATATTTAAATCTTCATTGTAATGGCACTTGAGGCAAAGTAACTTCAAAACAGAAATGATATTTTATTGAACAGGCAGGGAATATATATAATAGGATATTGTCAAGGTTTAGAAAGGCTGGGGTAAAACTTCATACTATATACAGATTTGAATTCTTAGATCATACAAGAGAGTGTATTTGTAGTTTGATTTTAAGGTTTTCTAGTTCTTTCTTTGAGAGGTACTTTGTGATAGATGTACCAGCCGTTATATTTCAGACAAAGACCAAAAGGAGAATGAAATTTCCCCCTCCAGATCAGCTGTTTCATTTCCTCTATAAGCTGATGCTGGCCAATCAGACAGTGAGTAGAGAAGCCAAAAACATAAGCTTTTCTCTCCAGGG
>NW_015173160.1:178009-180031 GCF_001447785.1 Gekko japonicus
ATTAAATTAATCTTATTTATTATTTATTTATTTATTTTTCGTATTTATACCCCGCCCTCTCCGGGGGCTCAGGGCGGCTTACAGGGGCCAGGCGAAGCCTTGCCATGATAAAACACAATATACATATAATTTAAAAACATACAGTACATATTTAAAAATCCTAATTTAAACAAAGTGCTCAGTGTCTTCAGAGTCTAAAGATGACGGAACGTATGCCCGAAGTTCCTGGTAGACGGTTTAAGGCTCCATTCATCTTGAACCTGGTATACTGGTGGATTATGCTACCTGGTTCCCAGCTACCATACCTCTATGAACCATGAAAATTCCTGCGGTCTCCTGGGCATTGTTGTATTTTTCATGGGTGGAGATACCCCAGGAACTCCTGATTGACTAGGGACAAATTTTTACTTCGAGGGCCTTGCAGCAATTATGCTCAGAGTTAGGGAGCAGTGTGAAATGAGAACCAAAAACTGATATAGAGTGCAAAAAAGGTGTGAAATAAAGAACATTAAGACTAAATGTGTGCTTATTATTATCATACGTTAGGGAGCAAACACATGACAACCATCAAATGGACAGGTTGGCTGAACATTTCAATCAGATGCTGAGGAGATGTGCAGCAGATAAACCACAGGACTGGGATCAACTGCTGCATCCCTCGATGTTCACTTTAAGGGATGTGCCCAAGGAGTCCCTGGGGAACAGGCATATTCAGTGTTGGAGAAGGAGGCTCTGGCCATAAAGTGGGCGGTAATGTCACTGATATTACCTAATGTTCAATCCGTTTATTCTCATAACAGACCATGCAGCCCTCTCTCAGATGAAAGACCAAGAAGATGACAGTGAAAGAGTCCAATGGTGGATGCTAGCCCTGCAGCCTTACTCTTTCAAAGTACAGCATTGGGCTGGACTACACCACACAAATGCAGATTTTTTTCCCCCCTCATTGGCAGGGAGGGAACAGGACAGATCAAAAGGGGAGGGGAGTGTGGCCAAGGCTGGGGCTCCACGGGACTTGGGTGGCAGGTGGGGGCTTCTGGCAGTCTGACTGAAGAAAAGACAGTCGGGTGGGGAGGCTGGGGCCCTGGGGAGGGTGGGGAGGCTGGGGCGCAGGCAAACAGCAGCAGAATTTAAAGGGGAAGATGGAGGAGGCCCAAGGAGGCCAGAAGGAAGAAGTACCTGTGAGTTCTAGAGGAGAGGTGGAGGCGACTGGGGGCCTGGGAAGAGCAGTGGTGGCAGGCTTGGAAGCGGAAGAGGCATCTCAGCATTTGGAGGAGGCCAGGGCAAGCTGGAGGGAGGGCAAGCTGGAGGGAGGCAGTGGGCCAGAGAAAGCTTTGGCAGCTGGGAGCAAGCTGGAGGGAAGTGGCAGCCTGGAGGAGACCTCTGCAGCAGTAACAGAAGCCAGGGAAGCAGCTCAGCACCCTGAGAAGGCTGGAGACATACTGGGGAAGGAGGCAGCAAGAAGCTGCAGTGCCCGAGAACTCAGCAATGGTAAGTCACAGTGTTATGTATGCAGCCCGCCACACGGCGGCCACAAGAAAGACAGGAGCTTGGCTCCAGAAAGACAATGGGACCTAGGATCCTAGTCCCCCCCCCCCAGCTGACCAATGGGCTTCTTGGCGGGAAATTCAAACCCTCCAATGGAGTGGGAGGCCCAGGGGTGGGAGTGTATATAGTTGGCCTTGCAGGGCCGTTGTGTGTTCTTATGTTAAGTACGCAATAAACGTGTGCAACCGCATGTCGTCGTCCGAGTCTTCCATGCGGCGAACCCAGTACTTTACAGTGGCGACGAACATGGGATCCCGCTGAGTCTGGCCTGGCTCGCACCAGCGCATCGCTAAGCTCCATTCCTGCCCCGCCGCGCCCCGCATCGCGCAACAGCCGCACCGCGCTCCGCAACGAGGAACCTCAGCCCCGCGCTACCGCTACGCCATGGCCTCCAACCGAGGAAATCTGGAGATCTTCGATCCAGCCCACCCCGAACTCTGGGACTCGTGGACCGACCAGCTAACATGCCACCTC
>NW_015173160.1:180411-185527 GCF_001447785.1 Gekko japonicus
GAAGTGGTACCTATTTATCTACTTGCAATTTCTTGCTTTCAAACTGCTAGGTTGGCAGGAGCTGGAACTAGAGACAGGAGCTCACTCCGTCATGCGGCACACTCGGGTCTTGAACTGCTGAACTACCGACCTTCCACAGCCTGCAGTCCAGCGTCTTAACCACTTGAGCCACCTCAGGTCAATTGGGATAGAAGAGACTAAAAGGGGAGGGTCACTGGGTGTGTTGGACTGAGGGAGTAGTTAAATTGTTAAAGGGTGATGCATACTTTAAATTCTTAGAACAGTGCTGTAGTGGCCAAGGAGGAGCCTGGGAGGGTGATCCCTATGGAGAGAAAGTCTGAGGCCACTAAATGTCACAGCTTCATCAAGGCAAGTTTGAAGTTGTCCATCTGTTGAAATCTGAAGATACATCAGCAATTAGCTCATTTAAATTTAGCATGACTGTTACTGAGATTGAGGCCGTGCAGCACTGAGTGTGAAATTGACACGTACGATTGGGGCAAAGGGAAGAGACAGCGCAGCTTGTGGGAAATCAACCAGTGATTTCTTTAATCAGCTCAGAACACAGCAACACAGCAACACAGCAACAACACTCAAGAACTATGCAACTTTATACACTTTGAATCAGGGAAAACCACACCCCCTAGCACAGTAATGACCAATTACAATTGAGAGATTTGTTCCCACATAAGTTCAGAGTCTTTCCGGATTGGTCTGTTACGCAACAGCAACCAATCCGACTGCAGGGTTTAGAATACCTGGGAGTCAATGGAGCCTGTGCCTGAAGTTCCGGTTTAGGTTACATAGCATAACACATAAGCAAATACATAACACCCCTCCCCCCTAAGTTAGCACACATAATCTTTCAATTAGTTTGGGTGAGTCCATACCCTTTTTGGAAACGTCAGAGTTCCCCAGCTGGCAAGACAGGGTCTGTCCATGTCCATAGAGCCATCGGGAGCCATAGCGGTCAAACTCTCTCGATCTGGAAACAGTGTTAGTTCTGAAGCAGTCGGGATCTGCAGTGCTCGAACTCTCAGGGTCTGGAGCGGTGTGGAGCTGTGTTAGTTCTGAAGGGTTCCCATGTTCAGTGTGGGGCATTGTTAGTTGACTGGGGAGTGTTGCAAGTGGCCTCTTACCCAATAGTTGACTGGGGACCATTGCAATTAGAAGGTGCCTCCGACTGGGGAGCGCTGCAATTAGAAGGTGGCGTTGACGAGGTTGCTAGGCTGGAAGGAGCTGAGAGGTTCTGGATCCTCTCTCTGTGGTGGATGATCAGATGTGAGGTGAGCCTGGAACTCAGAGGTTTGGATTGGAGGGGCCAGATCTGCTGAATCCCTGTAAGGCGGATGCTTAGCGGACCGTAAACATTATTGTAGCGCTTTCCCTGGAAATCAGTTTATTGGTTCCCTCTGGGGAAAAGCCATTGTAGAGTCTGCGTCGAGATGATAGTGAGCGCCGACCCCGAGTCAACCTCCATTTTGCAGGGAATGTTGTTTAGGAGTACTGTCATGTAGAAGTCGAATCTGTAGACATAGGTGTCCCAGTCTTCTGTTGTTTCGAAGTGGCCCTTGGTGGGCATTGTGGTTCCACACTGGAACAGCAGGTGGCTGTGGCCCTTGGCGGCCATCGTTGTTCTGGACCATGTGCATAAAATCTCTAGGAATTGGTATTCCAAGATAAGCAATGACATCTGGGTACCACCAAAAATTGTCCATCGGCAAACACACTCTATAATTCCATGATATATTGTCTTCCAGTGGCATTAACTCAAATTTTGCTCACTTAACTGAATATCTAGACAAAGCTTCAAAAGTGTTAATCATATTTATTAATGATGGAATGGAAGGGTGAGGTTCCAAAATAAATAATTAAATAATTAAAGATCGCTTGCGTGAAGAATAATTTTATCTACCAAAAAAGTAATGTACAAATCCATGAATATTATTATTTTGTCTAATGGCACAAGCCAGAGGTTGCAGAAACAGGTAAGACAAAGAGGAGAAAGAGTACAACCCTGTATGGTACCCCTTTCAATGATGCCATGGGAAAATGCCATTAGTCAGCACCCTGGATCTGGGAGATGAATAAAGAACTCTAATCCTCTTCAAAAATCTATGAGGAAAACTGACTTTTTATTAATGTAGCAAAGATAAATTTCCAATATAATTTATCAAAAGTTTTTTCAGTCTAAAGTAAGAGGAAACCAATTCAATCAGATCACTACTTGGCCTTTAATAGAGGACTTTATCTGGCAAAGATCATAGTGCACAGATTTTCAACCTGTTTCTCTGATGAATGTAGATGCTAAGATACTAACTGCTATTCTTGCTGACTGACTTCAAAAGGTTGTTACAGCTTTGGTACACGTAGACCAGGTCAGATTTATATGAGTTAGGCAAGCATTTGCTGACCTTAGGCTGGTTACTGATCTGACTGCTTTAAGCAGTAAGAGTACTTGCAGGTTCCTCCCAGTGCAAACTGGCCCAACGTGGCTGGCATCATGCAAATAGACCATAGTTTTCCTGTTGAGGGGCTACAAAGGGGAGGAAAGGAAGGAAAGCTGAAGACAGGGGCTGTGACAGTACGTCTCTTTTTTTAAAAAAATGGTTAGGTATGATATGGTTTTAAATTTCTTTTTATTCCTTTATCTCACTCAATGTATTTAATGTTGTCACCAGGAATATAATTCCAGTCTTTAATTAACCTTTCCCACAGTATAGTGCCCAAGCTCTAAGGCTCCTTTGTTGAATTATGTGGTTCTAAGGATAAGACTCTGGGTTAACAATAAACAAGATAAAACTTTATTGGTAAAAGAGGCGTATTGGTTACAAGAGGTTTTGTTAAGTTGCTTAGTAAAATCTTTCCCCTTTTACTCAGGTCTCTGTCAGCCTTTTCCCTCACACCAGGGGTCGTTTCGTAGAAAAAGAGCTAGGGGAACTCATTAGCATAACTCATTAGCATATGCCACACCCCCTGACATCAGGGACCCAGCGGTGGACCTGCAAGGCCGGCGGGAGTGCGAGGAAGCCCCACCAAGGCCCTCCCTGGCCCCAGGCAGGCA
Organism: Gekko japonicus; assembly: GCF_001447785.1. NCBI lineage: Eukaryota > Metazoa > Chordata > Lepidosauria > Squamata > Gekkonidae > Gekko > Gekko japonicus. The sequence goes on from NW_015173160.1 coordinate 183,476, forward strand.
GGGGTGGGGAGAGGCGGGGAGGAAGCAACTTACCCTCCCTCTTCTCCTGCCTCCTCCTGGCTGAATGAGGGCCAGAAGCGGGGTGGCTGGAAGCAGGGGGCAGGGCTTCATCATGTGCCCCGCCCCCTGCACCTCACCCGGGGGAACTGCGATCCCCCCCCGAAATGATTTCTGCCTCACACTATTAAAATACTCTGACTATATTAGATTTTGCCTAAATTGCCCCCTTAAGTATATGTTCTTCTTCCTTTAGAATCTTAATACCTTTCACAGCACTTCTATATGATTCTAGTTAGAAGACTACTTCTCAGGCTCTATGTAGATTGACCACAACTGACAGCTGCTGACTTCAAACTTCAAACTGAATACTCTGCCTTCTCTCTCCACAGCACACACACCTAGCTCCGCCCATACACTCTCAGTCACCAGCCAATCACCTCACTCACCCATTTCCCTCTTTCACCCCCCCCTTGTTCTTCTGACACATTCCAACCATGTAAAGAAACACACACTTATAACTTGAAATCATTACAGGGGCAGATAAAGATAGGTTGGCTGGTAGAAGGAAAGGCAAGGAGGAAGCAGGGAAAGGGGAGAGGCTATGGGAGTCTTCAGGAAAGGGAAAAAGAGGATGTAGTGACAGAGGAGAAATGAGATACCTCCCACAAGTCCTTGCAGGTCCCACACTTGTATATTCTAATAGTGAAGTCCCATGTGAGGATACTTAAATCCAGAGAGTAGAGCAGTGAACTGACAAGATGGTTCGTTCAAGAAACCTGAAAAAAATTGCAGGTTTACAGAAAAATCTGAATTTTTAAACCAAGTATTTTGGTGGGTTAAAAAATGCAAATGATAAAAATGGTGTAGCTTTAACAATAGAAACTTCCGGTTTAAGCGTTTCGCCGCTTGGACGCGTCTCGTCTCGCTTAGATGGAGACTCGCCGAGACCCAGCTGACAGGAGGGGTTCGAGTTTGTCCCGGACCCTCCCGGGGTCTCTGTAGGAGACCCCCAGCCTGGGGAGCTGAGGAGAGCCTCTTCCAAGGGGACGCCCAAGGAATTGAGCCTCACCTTCTTCCCCAATAGGTACTGTCACCGCGGAGCCGGCATGGTGCCCAGAGACGACTGCCAGAGCAGGCGATCACGATCAAACTTCTAAAAAGACTTCCAAAAGATCTCCAAGGCTAAAAACTGTGAGTTAAGCAAAGCTCAGGTGAAAAATAAGCAAATGGAGCCTTGGTAGTAATTGGAAGCACCTAAGTTTGGAACGCGGGGGGAGGAGATTTCAAGCCCCCCCCCATATGAGTAAACTGTAAAAACAGTTTTAAATAAAAAAAGACTTTGCCAAACCAAGCGTATAAGAACTTAAGCAAACGCAAAAGCTGCTAAAATATACGAAGTGGAACTAAAACGCATAACTTTTGCTTTGCTTTGGAAAACTTACTTCTTGTTGATATTATGGCTGGGAGAGGACGGAGAGCACCAAAGAAAAAACTGGTGACCGGAAATAACATACCAACGACTCCCTCCCGGAACCAGGAAGCATCTACAGACTTCTGTCCATTGCTAGCAAATGCACTGGCGCCCTCTAATGGATCAGATGACTACTCTCAACACCAAGCTAAACAATGTGCAAAAACAATTAAAGCAGATGGATAAGAACCTCAGCAACTGAGAAAACATTGAAAAAGATGGAAAAACAGACTGAGAGTATTAATAAAAGAGTGGATGAAGCAGAGAAGGAGAGATCCTTGGATAAAACGCAACTAATACAGCTCCAGCTGGAAAGATCCATGTATGTTCTACGTTTCCATGGGATACCTGAAGATAAGAATGAGGACTTAAAGGAACTCTTGGCGGTTGCCTTGGCCCAACTAATGGATTATAAATAAGAAGAATTAAGGAAATGGATGTGGTGTACAGGACTTATCCGGATTTTATAAAGAAAAATAAACTTCCAGGGAAAACTTACTTAAAATGTACGAAACGATCAACTAGAGAACTGGTACTAAAGTCAACAATGGGGAAATCCTTAAAAATTAAGAATGAAGAGA
>NW_015173160.1:185698-195428 GCF_001447785.1 Gekko japonicus
AAAAAAATATAAAATTGACTCTGTTCCAAAAGCGGAAAGATTTATGGATCAAATGTTCAATGTAAAAAAGAAGCAGAAGGAAAAGAATCTAAATCCAGATGTAGAGGAAGAAGAAGAAAAAGAAGAGTCCTACTAACAGTACTCAATAAGCCAAATTTCCTCGTCATCAGAATCATCTGAATCGGAGCAGGCACTCCCAAATTGCAGAAAACAAAGAAATCTAAGAAGAAAAGACTCTAAAACTAAAGCATGAGTGCTAAGGGCAGTAATTGTGCCAAGCTAATAATTTTATATTTGTATAATCAAACTAACCTCTGTATAACCTGTACTAATAGGTTAAAAAGATATATTATTTTAGCTTTTCAGATCGTGATTTGTATTAGTCTTTACCCTATCCACATATCCAGTAGGAGATTTAGAATAGAGTGGTAGTTTTTTTTCCCTTATCCAGTGATTTTATGTATCTAGATCTCCCTGACCCATTTCCCATAGTAATAGTGATAGGGCATTAGTATTCCTTTCCTCATCTCATATTTGTAGTGTATAGTGTGTAGAAAATGCAAAAATAAATAATTCCCCTTCGGGGGTCCAAAAAAACAAACAAACAATAGATGCCCTCATGGGCTGTTGCTAGGCAACCACAACCATTGGCCAGCATTCTGGGCTTGATTTCTGCTTGGTTTCTGTCAGTAAAAGATGGAGGATGGAGCAGGGCACTTTCTGGGGCTGTTTTGGCATTTGAGGGAGGACGTATTGGGGCCAGGACTGCAGCAACCACCAGGCAACTTGATACTACCTGAACTGCATGACTCACCCAGGCTTTTGCTGCTGTTCAACAGCATCTACCATATGTAATCCAGCATGGTGTAATCATCACCAAGGTGAGGAGAGGGGATGCAGGATAAAGTGAAGTGCCTCCTGCTAGTCCTTGCAGGTGCCCCACCCCAGTGCACATGGTCCCAGCTCAGCTGGCACTACACACAGGGTTGCCCGGTCCCCTTGTTGATCCAGATGGCGGACTTGGGGCATTCTGGGGGTAGGTGGGAACATTGCATTACATCCCTGACATGATGACATCACCTCCGGGTATGTCATTGTGCCGAGGATGTTGCATGGTGATGTCACTGTTTAGAGGTGGGATTTTCCCCACCAGGCTGCTGGTCTGCAGCAGGGAGAAGCCCCCAAAACCAGGGGATCCCCTACTGAAACCTGGGGGCTAGAAACCCTAACTACACAACTGGGCCATATTTTTTCCTGGGGGAGGCTGCCAGGAGGAGGTAAGGAAGGAAAGGTGAAGAGGGGGGGAGCACATAAAGTAGGTTGGCTGCTGGGTGGAAAGGAGAAATGAAAGCAGGATAAGCAGAGGCCATTTCGGGGGGATCGCGGGGGATCGCAGTTCCCCCGGGTGAAGTGCAGGGGGGCAGGGCACATGATGAAGCCCCGCCCCCTGCTTCCAGCCGCCCTGCTTCCGGCCCTCATTCAGCCAGGAGGAGGCAGGAGAAGAGGGAGGGTAAATTGCTTCCTCCCCGCCTCTCCCCACCCCTGCCTGCCTGGGGCCAGGGAGGGCCTTGCCGGGGCTTCCTCGCACTCCCGCCAACCTTGCAGGTCCACCGCCGGGCCCCTGATGTCAGGGGGTGTGGCATATACTAATGAATTATGCTAATGAGTTCTCCTAGCTCTTTTTCTACGAAACGACCCCTGAGGATAAGTAGAGACTCATGGGGGCCAGGCTTGGCTAGGTTTGCCACCTCCAGGTTGGGAAATTCCTGGATATTTGGGGGTGGAATCTGGGGAGGGGAGGGTTTGATAAGGAGAGACCTCAGCTGCAGTCCACCCCTTAAAACAAGCATTTTTGTGTGGGGTATAAATCCAATCTCCTCCTCTTCTTCTAGGTTGGTGAATACCTGATGACAGAATGAGGCAGATAAAGATGAAAGGATATGTGGGTTGCCAAAAGGAGGGAAACAGTAAATAGTGCAGGAATGGGGATACAGGGGAAAGTGAGATGCCCCCTCACAAATCCTTGAGGGTTCCCCACCATGCAAGTGCGCTTTGCCTAGTGCTCAGCACCACAAAACTGGGCCATAGTTTTCCTAAATAGAGGCTGCTGGGTGGGGGGATATGGTTGCCAGGTCCCTACCTTTTGCCACAATGACATCACCTGGATGTCTAGCATTCAGCTAGGAACTCTGTGATACCATAGAGTTTTCAAGCCGGATGCTAGAGTGTTCCCTCGGTGATGTGCCCGGAGTGATGACATCACTTCCGGGTGATGTCATCGCACTGGGCATGTTGGCCTGATCCAGGCACTTTGGGGGTGAGGTTCCCCCATCGCCCAGATCCAGGCTGGTGGATCAGGGGCCCCTAAATCGGGCAAACCTCCACCCCCCTGGGGGATCTGGCAACCCTATGGGGGAAACAAAAAGCGGAAGACAGAGAGGCAGATAATTGTAGGTTGGCTGTTTGATAGGAAGCAGGCTGTTGGATAGGAACCAGAGAACAAGCAAGACAAGGAGAGAGGCTATGGGGGCCTTTATGAAAGGGAGAGAGGAAACAGTGGGGGAGGGGAAGCCTCCCACAAGTCCTTGTGGATTACTGCTTGTAATACTCATTTATGCTGTAAGTTGATGTTGATGTAGAAATGGCAGTCAGCTGACTTGCATTTAATGAATTAATTCAGTATTCCTATTAATAGATTTATTTGAATATATAACAATCCTATTCAATCTTTCCAAAATTACCATGCATTACCAATGCTATAAAAAGCTCCACTGCTTTGTCACTAGAACAGGGCATTTACCCAGCTGGAGCAAAGCATATTTTGGTATCACTGATTTCAGTGACAGACAATTAAGATTGTGTTGCCTTTTGTCCCTGACAAGCAATGTGTTTTAGAAGTGATAAACTCCAATACCTGTTATTTTCAGTTTTCCCCATATCTGTCCTTTATCTAATGAAATTTCATTTTAATCTGAGAATGATTTCAGGCATGAAATCAAAATGTGTATTTGTTATCTTAAAGACACTAGCTGGAACTTAGCGTCTTCCAGTACATATATACTGCTGTGTCAGGTTGATTTACACACACACAAGGATTAGATGTTCACCATTGTCACAGGAGGTTTACAGTAGACGGCCATGCCATGTTAGCTATGGGGAGACTCTCACTACCACAACTATCTCTTAAAGGGCCGGGCAGTCCATAGACCAGGTTAGGCAGTTGCCTAGAGTACCCCCTTATGAGAAGCGCCGTGCTGGCCTGCCGCCTCGCCCCTCCCTCACCTCATCAAAAGCCCTGCACTGCTTCTCCTTGGTTGCTCCATAAAAGTGGAACTGAAGCTGCCGAGCACGTGCTGCACACACGCAGTTGCCGGCCTGCCATCTCAGCCACAAGCTGCGCCTCCCACCCACTCCCGAGAACACGTGGAAATTGGAACCTGCGCCTCGGCCCCTGCTGGAAAGGTTGGTAGTTAGTTTGATCAAGCCAATGAAAGGGGCTCCTCCTGGGCTGGCCTTGCCTTGCCTGTGCCCTTCCCTGGGAGGTGAGAAGTTCCCAGCAAGAAGTTCCCAAAACTGCACGGTAGCCAGTTGAGAGTGAGCCCTTTCCCTGCTGGGCCTCCCTCTGGGCTGGGGGGCACCCTATGGTCTTGCAGTGGGGGGTGGCACTGCTGGGGGCTGACTGTCCAGAGGCAGCCTTCAGAGCCCGGCCTGACCCCCTGGATGATCCCACCACCGCCACTACCCCCCGCTGCCCCAGGGGTGGTTTCTCGGGGCTGCCAGGGGGAGAGGGGGAGAGAAACAGAGAGAGGCGGGGGGGCTTGTGTTTGCCCAGGAGAAGATCCCACGTATACACAGAGGTTTAGGATTGCACTGCAGAGGACTCTCGGCATGGTGTGTGGGGTCTGGCTGGCTGGAGAATTTGGGGGGAAGGAAGGGGGCGGCTGGGCTGCCTATGCAACCCCCCTCCTGGGGAAGGGCCAGGGTCATGGCTCATTTGTGGGTGTCCATGGGAGGTAACTAGAGACTGGTGGGTATTAGAGGGAAAAGCTGTTTCCCGGGCAGACGTGCCAAGGAAGGAGCATGGGGGCTGCCAGGGCACTATGTGCCACTCTCTGGGGCCTGCTCTTCCCACGGGGTGGCGCAAAAAACTGAGCGCTGGGGCCTGGGGGGGGGCTTTCCAAAGAGGAAACCACCACCCCCGCCCACCTTTCTGGTGCAGTTTAAGAAAGAAGCTGCTTGCCTGGCCAGGACTCTGGCTTGGGTTATTTGCCCAGGTCGAGCATCGGACTGGTCATCATCTTTCTCTGCTCTCCTCTTCCAAAGGCAAAACTTATGCACAGCTTCCTAGGAGGTAAGCCCCAGAACGAGACTTACATCCGATCTGAAAAAGCATGCTTGCTTTACAAGGCTAGGACACGCAGTTGCGAACTGAACTCTGTCTCAGATCTGCAGGCAGTGACCACAAACCCTACCCCCTCCACCCCACCCTTTGCTTGTGCATTCAGGATCTGACTGGTTTATTGATGAGTACGGGGAGTGGAAGGGAGGGATTCATTGAGTTAGCTCCTCTGGGAGAGACTGAAAATGCATCCCCATCCCACTGCTTCCTAAGGGACAGGGAAAGTTTCTTCAGTGGATGATCTCCATCTTGCTCTGCCTGTGATATTCCCAGGAGAATCTGAGTGGCTGCTGATAATGGATTCAAAGTTCTGGATTAAAATGATCCAGTCTAGCAATAGCTTAAAGTCATGCAGAACAAAGAGGAGAAGAGGTCTATTTTTAACTTAAGTACATATTCTAGTCAATGTGGTTTAACATGACATTGCCAAGCAAGAAATGCAAAACACTTTTAGGGTATTTTCATACATGGTGATCATACCAGCAATGTTAATTTTGCATTTCCCATATCTGTAATGCAAATATACAACATACATGAGGTCGAATAGCATCCTTCTACATTCCTTCCTTCATTAACAGTACTGATACTTTAACACATTAACAAGATATCAGTGGTGTTTTGTTATAGGTGGAAGCTCCATTCTGGATTAACATGTTCACATGAGATTATTTCCAGAGTAAAATAATATGAAACATCTATATTACAGTATTTATTCACATGCATTAATTCAAACGGATTTATTCAAATCCACTGCTTATTTACTTAATATTAAACCCACTGAAGACAATGGGACTTATTTAGAGTACGTATATATAGGAATATAAATAAATAAAAGACCTTTCTGGCAATTTTTTTTTTGGGGGGTGAAATATAATAATTGCACATTTAATAGTGGTTGCTAGGAAACCCAAGTATTTTCCTACAATGGCCCAGGATTAGGCAACAGTACTTTAATTTAGGAATAAAATATAAACCAGAATGCAATCATTACATTAATTTTAGGATTATTATTTAAGTATTCCAAGCCTGTTTTTCTTCCTCCTAGGGCTCAAAGTATCTTACAAAACTGTTTAAACAAACAAAGAAAAAGATATATAATACAATTTTAACATCCTGGGCTGAATCCACTAGCTTGGCTACTGACGGTCCATCGAATACCTTAGGTTCACATCACTGGCCACACCCAGTGTTAATTCCTGTAATAGAAACTCAGCCCAGATCTCCCTTTTGTTGTTGTTCAGTCGCACAGTCGAGTCTGACTCTTTGATCTCCCTTATCTGTTGCCAAGATTCCCCTCCTTTGCTAGAAGTGCTGCTTGTGATGTTCGGGTTTAAATACCTGTAACACTTACTGCTTTTTACAGTCTATATAGACACACGTGTAGCTGTATATAATGAGTAATTGTTACTATAGCACTGACTAACTGTATGGGTGAAACATTATTCAGTAGGGCTACTGAATAATTCTGATGTGAATTCTGATGTGCCTGAAATGGAAACATTAGATACTTAAATTTCAACATCACAATTAACAGGATTTTTCAAAATGCTTTGTGATTTGTGTTTTTCTGTTTGAGAAAGAAAATCAGAGATTGCATTACTTGTTCTCACAATTAAAAAAAAAAGAAATTAGCAATTTCAAATTTTGTGTTTTTAATTCTTCCTAAAATGCATTTATGTTTGAAAATTGGTGGTCTCATGGGGGGGGGGGAAGGTAGCCTCGCCTAGTAGTGGGTAGTGGGTATATGTGTGGTGTGGTGTTGGGTACGGATTTAAGCAGGGCTTCGGTCCTGATAGGGTTGTCTTGTGTTTGCTGGAATCCATTACACCTATTAATATATAGGAATATATATAGGAAGGTGATTAATTGCTGTAGTAACTTTGTCTTTTCCGTGCCACAGCAGCACGCAACGCCTGAAGAATCATGTGCTGGTTATTCACAATGTTGTATTCACTCAGGTTCACCAGTTTGTCAAATTCGTCATCACTGTATGTGAGGAGGTAAGTATTATATGGGCTGCTGGAACTGGATACATCAACATCTCCTGCATCCATCTCATCATCATTCCGTTTTTCACCTAGGACAAAGAGACAAACGTTTCTTATTTTATTATATTTGGCTTATCATAAGACTATTTCTCTAGTAATTAAGTTCTTAGAACTGATTGTTCATGTATTTCCTTATGGTAATGAACGCAGCCTAGAAGAACAAATTGCCTGAAAGTGCATAAGCAATGGGGACTGCACTGATCATTCACAGTATTTTCCGTTTGAACAATGTTTGAGTCCAATGGCACATTTAAGACCAACAAAGTTAAATTCTGGGTATAAGCTTTCATGTGCATGCACAGTTCATCAGATATGGAATCCTAGTTTAAAACTAACTTCAGTTTCCCATGACATAAACATATATGTACTTGGCCTCATCAGAGCTAGTTTCCCCCTCCCACTACAAACTGAGATTCTTTCTATACCTGAATTAAACCCAGATTAAGAATCCTAGTTTTGGGAGGGGGCAGCTGGAATCCTAGGTTTTTTTTGGGGGGGGGCAGCTCTGGTTAAGACTGGCATCCACATTTCATACATTAGGGTAAACAGAACAAAGTTTTAGTCCAGTGGCACCTTTAAGGCTAACAACGTTTTATTCAAGGTATAAGCTTTCATGTGCATGCACACTTCTTCAGAGTTTGTTTTAAATCTCAATTCCTTTAGCAAGCAGCAAGGTGCTGAATGAAAAATTAATATCCAGGTTTCAAGAAAGCCGTAGCTAACTTCTTGGCTGATGCAGATAACTTACCAGGTGCCCTGTAATGTTGGAAGGTATCATTCACTAATGGGAAGAAAAGCACATCTGGACACTCAACACCCCCTGCTTGATTGAAGTAGTAACATTCCTTTGGGTTCTTCTTATCCTCTTCAGTAAGGACAACGTTTGGAAATGGGATACCTTGCTCTGAGTAAAACTTGCAAGCTTCTTCCAGAGGCTGATTTAAGAGGGTAGTCAAAATTAAAGATTCCATGAGAATTAAGAGCAAACCATTTTGAAGCCCAGCTATTGATTTTGCATTGCCTTGAAATGCTAATCAAATTCCACTACAACACCTGTAGTTAAGAGACCCAAGGAGCAGATGAGATTACAAGTGGGGCTCAGTGCTAAACAGAATGAAACACAACATGGGGATACCTTTTAAGACAACAATATAAGAATTAATTAACCACTAATGAGAAATAGTTTTTATGTAGTCACTTAAATTAATAGTTTTGTATGAACTTGAAAATGCATAAAGGTTTCTTGGAGCAGAGCTACACAAAGCCAGGGACAGAGATGTGTCTCAGTTACTGCAACACCTGCTGTGCATGTAGAATGTCCCAGGTATCAAAGATACATCAGATGAAGTGGGCTCTTGAAAACTTATACTACAAAAAAGCTGTTTGATTTGCCAGTAGCAGACTAACACACAGCTACACAACTGAAAATGATTTAAATATCTCCCACTGAAATCAAATAGTATCAAAAGTACTTAACTTTGGATGAATTGTACCATTAAAAAAGAGAAAAATACTAGGAAAATCAAAACCCTATTGTTAGAAAATGTAACACCACAATACAGAATTCATTACCATTGTTTGTGAGCCTGCACTGTAACTTAAATGCAGAATGACATCTACTTTCCTCTGTCTCCTTAAAAGTGGAGGGCAGCTGGTATTGATGAAAAATCCAGCATCCACCAATCCCACATAGTCTTCATGTTCTGTTAGCTGATTGGGGCAGCAATCCAACACAGTAGCTGGAAGGGAAATTTTTTTGTCATAAAAAGCAACACTGCTACCTAATATGTAAGTCTAATTTACTGAACAATGTGGAATCACTGCAATATTATGCATATTTACTTGAACATAAATTCCACTGAATTACATTGGGCTTACTTCTGAGTAAATAAGCATAGGAATTATGGTTTCCTTTTTCTGTATCGACGATGTGGATGTAAAACAAATATTACTGGGAAGTATGCTTTATTTAAATTGGCACTCTTTCTGTCTTGCATTAACAACATTCCGTGTAGCCATGTATAGTGTTAGTAAAGTTCAAAGTTATGTTTTCAAATTTAGCCTCAGTTAAATTACTTATTTACCCTCTGATGAGACAGCTAATTTTAAAATTTCTCACAATAGCAATTCAAATGAGCACTATACTAGAATGTATATTTGGTTCTTAGAAGTGCTCTCTTCTGCTTGTTATCCCCCATTGTCAAGGGATACATTCCTGAAAGCTATTCTAGGGTTGCAATCATGCACAGAATTAGCCATGCCATAGGTGCAAATGCCAGGCAGATTTTAAGGGCGCAATCAGATGCCAACATCTGCCAAGAGTCCTGCTACCCATAGGCATAAAGTTCGTGGGGGTGGCGGGGCATCAGCCCCTTCCAACATTTTCAGGAAGGTGCTCAGCCTCCCCCAGGGGCAACTGGTTCCAGCCACCCTTGCTCCCCCCACCCCATTCTGAAACTATGTTCAGCGGCTGGGTTGGGACTGGGAGAGAGGGAGAGAAGTTAGGGCGGGGGCTTGCTTCCTCCTGGAAGTGAAGCCCCACCCTCAGCTCCCAGAAGCCCTTAGTTCTGCCGGGCTGCACGTGGAGTCTGGCTTTCCTGGTTTCCTGTGCGCGCGCACAAAGGTAGGAAGCATGCTTGCCCAGGCTCTCCTTTACTGCTGAGTCCTCGAGGCGCATTCGTTCAACCTGCCTCTCTACCCCCCTCACCCAGCTACCAGTAAAATCAGCGCGGACCGGGAGGGGAACTTGGCACGGCGAACTTGCCCTGCCAAAAGGAGGCACTGAAGCTCAGGGGCTGCGGTCCCTCCCACATCCCGGACGGCCTCCACGGCACCTCCTCCACTTCTTGCGCCTGGCTGCTGCCTTCCTCTGATTCCCCTTCGCTGCTGCTCTTGCTGCTGCACGCTGGGACCAAGTTGGCCGGCTTTGTAAGGGCATGGGTGGGGTGGGGGCCTGAGAGAGGGCAGTTGTTCAGTGAGCCTGAGGCTGAGTAAACTTCTTGCGCCTGGCTGCTGCCTTCCTCTGATTCCCCTTCGCTGCTGCTCTTGCTGCTGCACGCTGGGACCAAGTTGGCCGGCTTTGTAAGGGCATGGGTGGGGTGGGGGCCTGAGAGAGGGCAGTGTTCAGTGAGCCTGAGGCTGAGTAGTTCGAAGGAAAACTGCCTTTGCTCTCTTTGGAATACCCTTCCCGTCCTCCCCACCCATCTGTTATGCGGCTTTTATTCTCTCTCCCCCCCTGTTTTAACCCCCCCCTTCAGTTGTACTTCAGTTTCGTCTGAGTGTG
>NW_015173160.1:197859-243097 GCF_001447785.1 Gekko japonicus
TTAGCAAGCTCAGTGGTTAAGGATTTGAATAGAGCTCTTTATAGTCCAATCCTGAGGACACTTCCCTGGGAGTAAGCCCCTTGGATAGACCTCAGTAGGATGTCTCTGTTAGACTGATGAGGAAGAGCTCTTTATAGTCCAATCCTGAGGACACTTCCCTGGGAGTAGGCCCCCTTGGATAGATCTAAGTAGGATGCCTCTGATGAGGAATTGTTATAGGAAGGGTATATGAGATTAAAGTATATGAGAGAGAGAGAGTCTGAAAATGTAATACAGGTTTCTGTGGACTGCCTCCCCTATTGTATCACACAGACCTTGCAATAGCATTGTAGCTAACCCCACCTAAGAAACTTCTATGCTGTTTCTATAATTTCTAAAATGTACTTCACACCAACTGTGCATCTCCATTCCTTTCTAATTCCTCTCAACTATGTACAGCTTTCTATGACGTGCTTCATTTGGACCGCTTTGTTTTCTCAGGTCCTAGACTCCTTCTTTTCTATAACCATGGATCTACATCCCCTTCCTCCAGCCTTGCTGCTTGTCCCAACTCTCTAAAGTCAGAGCAGTTTGGCCAGTGGCAACCCTCTGCCTGTCCAGGAAGTTCAACTAAATACCACTAGAGGTTTTGTCTCCACTGCTACATCACTTAATGCATCACAATATAGGTTCATGTTCATGCTATAATTTATGATGCTTTAGTTTGGGAAGATCTGTTTTCTTAGTCACATCAGTTGGTGCTATTTCCCCCCTGTAAATTCCTCTTCCATCCCAACGGACTCTGCTGCTCACATGTTGTCTGTCAATCCCCTCTTTATCCCACCCTTCCTCCAGTCTCCCTTCCCTTATATTGACCTCACGACAATGGCAATATCACCCAGCATGATGAAGGGAGTTTTGACTCTTTGAAACATATTCCCTGAAACTCTTGTTGGTCTCTAATCTGCTTTTGGACTCAAATCTAACTGTCCCAGTATCACCAAGTAAGTGTCATGCAAAGTGTAGATCTGTAGATCTGAACATGGGTCTCCTCAATCCACACTGGTCTTCATGCCATTGGTCCATCTACTTCAGCATGGTCTGCTCTGATGCAGGTGATCTCTAGAGATTCAGACAGAGACAGATCCTTTTCAACACCTGTTTTCTTAGACCTTCTCAGTTTAAACCTTTATCCTTTGGCACACAAAGCATGATTTTTCTACCATCAGTCTATCAGTGTCATCATTGTCTACTCAGACTGGCAGTGGTTCTCCAGGGTTTTATGTAGAGGATTTTGCCCATGCCATGCTTTGTTTCTGAGCCGTTGGGCCTGGCTAGGGGGGTTCGCAAGGGTTTCCAGGTCCCCCTAAATTTCTGGAGAACCCCTTCCTAAATCCTACATGGCTCTGCCTCCATAAATAGTGACAATGGCCTGTGATGTCACTGGATCCTCCCTATGATGTCACTGGGCCTCGGTTCTTTTAAGGACCTGGCACAGCAATGCCTCTGGCCCAGCCCCAGCCCTCCCCCCAGGAAATTGGAAAGTCTACGCCCTCGCGTGCTACTATCGGCAACTTGTTTTGCTCCGCTGCAGAAGCGGAGTAAAAAGACACCAGGGAAAGTCCAGTAGCAAATGGGTTTGCTACGGGCCAGGAATGGATTTTCCCCTGCCTGTGTGATCACGGCAGTGTGCTCTCATGGCATCAGGATGGTCTGATCGGGCCTCCAGCCTCCATGCCATTGTTCCCCCCCCCCATTTCAGTATGCACATCATCGCACACTGCATAGGGAGCACTCAGTGCAGAGATGCGAATAATCAATCTCTCATCGAAGCGCACCGGAAATACATGGCAAAAAAACCACAAACCGACTCACCCGCGGTTGCGTCTGAACATGCAGTGGCGGGCTGCCCCCACAGCTCCCAGGGACTGTGTGATCGCACAAATGCGGGTCAAATTCATGCGGAACAAATAGCCTCACTTTCCCTCCCGCACACATTATCTTGCGCATGTGAACACTGCCTAGAACTTCCTCACCCATTAGGCAAGATCTAAAGAACTGCAAGTAGAGCTCTGATTATAGAATGGATCTTTCCTTCCTCCCTTTTCCTGCTGTAGTCACCTGCACTCCCCAAAGATCCACTCTGGCATGCATGCACCTTTTTACCTTTCCATCTTTGAAACTCTTCATTCTCCAAGTAATTGTTATGCAGCTGTAAACCCTTAAGAAAATTGTGATATTGGGCAACAGAAAGGCGATCTGTCAAGACCCCTCGAAATGCACTGGAAAGATTTCCAGCAGGGACATACATGTGGGTTTTCAGCTCATATGGCCTCGTAGGCAAATCAGGATCTTCATCTGAAATAGAACATAAAAAGTAACAGAGATTTGGGGTTCACTTTTCCATAATACAGTGCTGGTTAAGAAAGGATTCACAAACATCCTACAAGAACAGCACCATTTGTAAGACTGTGGAACACACATATTCACAAAGCATGTTGAATTTGAGATAAATCTACTTAGATTAATGGACTTCCTTATTAGTGAGTATGCACAGGATTATAGAGTTGTGCTGGGGGAAACTAGAAATTTCACCATCCGATGTGGAACTGGATAGTTTGGGTCCATATTCAACTATACATTCCTAGCTGAGCCTCAACATTATTAGGACATCCTGGCGGAGTAGCAACCTTTTATCTGTTATATATCTGTACTTTCTTTATGAGTACACGTTTTATTTATTTTATTTATTTATTTAGAGATTTTTATTCTGCCCTCCCCAAACGGGCTCAGGGTGGATTACTTGGAGTTTCCAGATCAGTCATGGGGGCAAGCCCGCATAAAGCAAGTTACAGTAATTAAGCCTCAAAGTGACCATTGCATAGGTCACTGTAGCCAAGTCCTGGGGGTTTCCACACATTATTTACATCAGTTGTATGTCCGTACTGTAGACTGACACAATATAGGCACACAACCAATAGATATAACACGTGCACACACACACACAAACAGGCCAGGCCCAGGGCATATTGTAGGTTATCTTTGATAAATTAGTTTAAATGTTATTCCTTCCTTTGTTATGATGTTTTGTATAAACTTGTATTATGATAATTAAAAGCAAAATAATTTAAAAAAATAGAGAGAAGGCTAAAACAGAAACAAGAAAATCACTCAACCAAGATCTATGATTTTGTCTCGAGTCCATCTGTGCCAGAATTCTTCTGAATCATTAACATAGTTCAAGAGATATATGAGGTTCACTGAAAATATGCTGCTCCACATTCCTGAGAAAGGAGAGTGGTATCAGAGTTAGGGTGAGTTCACAAAGAATAGATTTAATAAAGTTCTGAAAGCAAATAAGAATGAGCGTTCTTTCATCTTGCTCAACCACACTCTCCCGTGCAACAAGACTACAAGACTATGGCTGTGGTCAGACAAGCAGTTTGATCCAATGTCATTGCTGTTCCTTTCTGGATTTAAAGTGCACTATCAGAAAGCAACATCTGCCTTCTGTTCCCCAGTTGTTGGCACCTCACTCTGACCCGTCTTCGAATTGGAGTTATTTGACACTAGGGAAAGTCTGGTCTTTACAGATGTTAGCACTTTCACTGCACATTTCCAGATGTCTGAACTCTCTTGCAAGCTCAAGCTGTCCGGGAAGTCTGATCGCACACTTCCATCTTTGCGCTTCTTCTTCTTTTTTTGGATGCAGTTAGAAATGTGTGCATAAGTGGATCTTGGTCCCAGGATTGAGAATCACCACTTGTGCATTTCTGCACCCAAACATTCTGTGAGGATTGGGAGCCCCTGAGGGAGTTGTTTTTGAGTGACAACCCCCCCCCAAACCCTTCTCTCCTGTTTCTTGGGGTGGGAAAGCCATGTAAATAGTCCCTAGTTAGGCTCCCACATTGGCAGGGAGCCTGGGGAGGCTGGCATCCCTAATACAGGGAGACTTGGGGAAAGCTGTAAAAATTTAAAAATCCTGGCAGCCTTGCTTTTGAGCAAACTTGGGCTGAATATCTGTCTCCAAAAGTATATGCAGGGTTTTCTGGGCATGGACCTTGGCTAAAGTGGGGGGGTATATGTTCACTAGACTATAGAGATCAGTTCTCCTGGAGAAAATGAATGTTTTGGAAGGTGAATTCTATGGCATTGTACCCCACTGAGGCCCCTGTCCTCCCCAGGCTGCATCCCCAAATCTCCAGGAGTTTCCATGCCTGGTGCTAGCAACTCTATCCCCCATCCCAGTTTCCCCCATATAAACTGTATTAACAGAAAAAAGTTGCTGTTTGAGAGCATCCCATGATTGACACAAGAGTAAATGCACCGAAGTCAATGGGGCTCCTCTCATGTAAATCTGTATTCCAAGAGAGGCAAAGCACAGGAGGCTGAGAGGGGCTGCAGTACTTGGCATAGGGATCATGGAGCTGTCACAATGAAGTGGTGCTTCAGTTAAACACTTCTGCATATGCCTGAGACACAACGATCAACCACGAAGCAAACACACAGTGAAGCCAGCTCATAGTAGCATGTCTGATCAAAACTTTCCATCTCCCTTATATATAAAAGCCGAATGGTGGTGGCACTTCTCTAGAACATTCCACACGCTCCGGAATTGGTTGGCGCCCTGGTGTGTCATTCAGAATCTGTCCCTATCCACTGGCTGCATTGCTTGAGTCTCGCCTCCAACATTCTAAACAGTTTGCTGTTCCTCTCCCCCCCATAGCCAGTCAGAACACAGAGGTTATTTGCATATGCAGCCTCATTGGCCTTTGCCTCGGAACACAGAGGTCGTTTGCATATGTGACTTATTGGCTTTTGTCTCTAACATTCTAAACAGCCTTGCTTTTTGTAATCATCTACCTCATGGATCACTGCCTTGTAGAACACAGAGGTCGTTTGCATATGTGACTTATTGGCTTTTGTCTCTAACATTCTAAACAGCCTTGCTTTTTGTAATCATCTACCTCATGGATCACTGCCTTGTAGTGGCGAGGGGGCTTGCGTGGTTCGATGAGGCTGTGGGCTATGCTGTGGAGGGCCACCCAGGATGGACAGGCCACAGCAGAGAACTCAGACCAAGCATGATCCCCCCTCAGGTCGGAAGGTGTCCAATATGCTACTGGGGAAGAGCAGAGGGCAAGTACAAGTAACCCCAGAAAGAGTGAAGCGGCTGGGCCAAAGCCGAAAGGATGCTCAGTTGTGGATGTGTCTGATGGTGAAAGGAAAGTCCGATGCTGCAAAGAACAATACTGCATAGGAACCGGGAATGTAAGATCTATGAAGCAAGGTAAGCTTGATGTGGTCAAAAATGAGATGGCAAGACTGAACATCGATATCTTAGGAATCAGTGAACTAAAGTGGACAGGAATGGGCGAATTTAACTCAGAAGACCATTATATCTACTACTGTGGCCAGGAATCCCGTAGAAAAAATGGTGTGGCCTTTATAGTCAACAAGAGAGTGCAAAAGTCAGTACTGGGATACAATCTCAAAAATGACAGAATGATTTCGGTCCGATTCCAAGGCAAACCATTCAACATCACAGTAATCCAAGTCTATGCCCCAACCACTGATGCAGAAGAGGCTGAAGTGGACCGGTTCTATGAAGACCTACAACACCTCCTAGAACTAACACCAAAAAATGATGTCCTCATCATCATAGGGGACTGGAATGCTAAAGTAGGAAGTCAAAAGGTAACCGGAATAACAGACAAGTTTGGCCTTGGAAAGCAAAATGAAGCAGGGCAAAGGTTAACAGAGTTTTGTCAAGAGAACACACTGGTCATAGCGAACACCCTTTTCCAACAACCTAAGAGGCGACTCTACACATGGACATCACCAGATGGGCAACACCGAAATCAGATTGACTATATAATTTGCAGTCAAAGATGGAGAAGCTCTATCCAGTCAGTAAAAACAAGACCTGGAGCTGACTGTGGTTCAGATCATGAGCTACTCATTGCAAAATTCAGACTTAAACTGAAGAAAATCGGGAAAACCACGAGGCCATTCAGGTTTGACCTAGATCGCATCCCTGATGAATATACAGTAGAGGTGAAGAATAGATTCAAGGGTCTGGATTTGATAGATAGAGTGCCTGAAGAACTATGGACGGAGGTTCGTGACATTGTACAGGAGGCAGCAATCACCACCATCCCAAAGAAAAAGAAATGCAAGAAAGCAAAGTGGCTTTCTGATGAGGCTTTACAAATAGCAGAGGAAAGAAGGAAAGCGAAAGGCAAAGGCGAAAAGGAAAGATTTACCCAACTGAATGCAGATTTCCAGAGAACAGCAAGGAGAGATAAGGAGGCCTTCCTGAATGAACAGTGCAAAGTAATAGAAGAAAACAATAGAATGGGAAGGACTAGAGATCTCTTCAAGAAAATTGGAGAAATCAAGGGAGCGTTCCATGCAAAGCTGGCCATGATAAAGGACAAAAACGGTAGGGACCTAACAGAAGCAGAAGAGATTAGGAAAAGATGGCAAGAATACACAGAAGAACTATACAAGAAAGACCTCGATGTCCTTGACAACCACGACGGTATAATCACTGACCTCGAGCCAGACATCCTGGAATGTGAAGTTAAATGGGCCTTAGAAAGCATTACTAACAACAAAGCTAGTGGAGGTGATGGTATCCCAGCTGAGCTATTCAAAGTCTTAGAAGATGATGCTGTTAAAGTGCTGCACTCCATTTGCCAGCAAATTTGGAAAACGCAACAGTGGCCACAGGATTGGAAAAGATCAGTATACATTCCAATCCCAAAGAAGGGCAACGCCAAGGAATGTTCAAACTATCGCACAATTGCACTCATATCACACGCTAGCAAGGTCATGCTCAAGATCCTACAAGCTAGGCTTCAACAGTACGTGGATAGAGAACTACCAGAAGTACAAGCTGGGTTTCGAAGAGGTAGAGGAACGAGAGATCATATTGCCAACATTCGCTGGATTATGGAGAAAGCAAGAGAGTACCAGAAAAATATCTACTTCTGCTTCATTGACTATGCTAAAGCCTTTGACTGTGTGGATCACAACAAACTATGGCAGGTCCTTAAAGAGATGGGAGTACCAGACCACCTCACATGTCTCTTGAGAAACCTGTATAAGGGCCAAGAAGCGACAGTTAGAACCGGATACGGAACAACTGATTGGTTCAGCATAGGAAAAGGAGTACGACAAGGATGTATACTGTCACCTTGCTTATTTAATATATATGCAGAGTACATCATGCGAAATGCTGGCCTGGATGAATCACAAGCGGGAATTAAGATTGCTGGGGAAAAGATCAACAACCTCAGATATGCAGATGATACCACTCTAATGGCTGAAAGTGAAAAGGATCTAAAGAGCCTCTTGCTCAGAGTAAAAGAGGAGAGCGCAAAAGTGGGCTTGAAGCTCAACATCAAAAAAACTAAGATCATGGCATCCGGCCCCATCACTCCTTGGCAAATAGAAGGGGAAGTCGTGGAAGTAGTGACAGACTTCACGTTCCTGGGATCCCAGATCACCGCAGACTGTGACTGCAGCCATGAAATTAAAAGACGCCTGCTCCTTGGGAGGAAAGCGATGGCGAACCTAAACAGCATGATAAAAAGTAGAGACATCACCCTGCCAACAAAAGTCCGCATGGTCAAAGCAATGGTATTCCCAGTAGTCATGTATGGCTGTGAGAGTTGGACTATAAGGAAGGCCGAGATGAGATGGTTAGGCAGTGTCATAGATGCAACAAACATGAAATTGAGCAAACTTCAGAGGACGGCGGAAAACAGGAGGGCCTGGCGAGATCTTGTCCATGGGGTCACAAAGAGTCGGACTCGACTGTGCGACTGAACAACAACCTCAGTTACCGGGGGCAGAGAAAACAAGTCCTGCAATGCTAATCTTAACTGAATGCAGGAATGTAAATAGGTTTGCCAGGTCTCTGCACTGCACTGGCAGTGGGGGGTGAGATTTTGGGGGTGTTCCAGGACATCACCAATATGATGACGCCACCTGGAAGTGACGTCTTTGCATCAGCGGCGCTCTTTTTTAAGGGCAAAACTCTATGGTTTTAGGCCAAAGTTACCATAGAGTTTTGCCCTCAAACCAGAGCATCATGTGCGACTTCCTTGACGTGATGACACCACTTCCAGGTGATGTCATCATGTCAGGGATGTCACACCCAGAAATGGCTGTTTGAGGGCAGTGTTTCCCCCGCCAGCCAGAAGCCCCAAAAAGTGGGGGATCCCCACTGGGACCTGGGGACTGGCAACCCTAAGCCAGCCATCCCTGGGGGGAAATGTGGGGTGGTGCCTAGTGTGTGGCATTGCACTGGCGTACTTGTCATTTCTGGTAAAAATTGGAAGTGACACATTGGATGCACTAGCATTTTGCGAAAAAACTCTATGGTAAAACTCAATGGTACTGTTTTTGCAAAATGGTAGAGCAGTTTGTACCAGAAATGACAAAGCTGCACTGTCTCAGTGGTGCCGGAGGTGCCAGCAGGTAACAAGGCAGGATGCCAAGAGACTTAACACTATAGCAGGAGGCCTGGCATCCCTGGTATGGAAGAAGGTGTTCTTACAAATATCCTGATCTCAGACTGTTTAGGCTTTAAAGTTAAAAACCAGCACTTTGAATTGGGCCTAGAATCACACTGGCTGCCATTGCAACTGTTTTACAAGTTCTGAAATATATTCTCTGAAAATGGCATGTATATTGTAGTTCCAAGATCAATGGAGCATAGGTATCCCATTTACCCACTGATGGTCTTGGGGAGAAAAATGGAAAAGAAAAATAAGGCCTAGGGTACTTAACAGGAAGTTCTGACCATAGAGTTCCTGATTATTCCTAAAGTTACCCAGAAGTAGCAAGGGTAGCTGTAGCAATTGCCCGAACCTTTTATGGTAAGATTACCACCAGAAACTCTTTGGTACTCATACCATAGTTCTGGCAATTGCTAGAGCTACCCTTGTCACTTCCTAGATTCCTAGAGGTACCTGGAAGTGGCAAGGGTAGCTGTAACAATTTCCAGAAACTCTATGGTAAGATTACCCATGTCACTTCCAGTAAGTAGCTCTAGGAATCACCAAGCACTCCCCATGGTCAGTGTTGTGAGAAAAATGTGTCCCCACACTCCCCCTCTGGTTCGTGTGTCCCCTGAGTGTTGCCTCCTTACCAAAGGCAGAGGTGTAAGCTTGGAAACCACTAAGCGCTGAAAGGTCTCTTATTAAAATAAAACTTATCTTTATTGAAAGAAAATATATTCTAATATTTACCAACACAGTACACGCCTATTTCCTAAATGCTGATAGTGAAAACATAAACAATAGACATGCAAGCAAAAACCCCAATAAACATGCAAGCAAAGTCCCCCCTCCCCCAAAGCATGCAGAGATGAAAATTTTTCTCACAACAGTCAGAACTTCCAGTAATTAGCTGAAGCCTTATTTTTTTATTATTATTATCATTTTATTTTTCTCCTGGGACACTGCCCCCCCCCGACAACCCTCCTGCCAGTTGCACCACAACCCTGATGGCACTGCCTGGCAACCCTGATGAGGCATGATCATTTAGTGTTCTCAGGCTCCAATATAAAACTTTTGGCTTGGAGCCATGGTACTTTTTTGAACCTGACTGCAACATAAAGCTTATATGTAACATTCCACCCCCCACAACTGTGGTTCATGTTTACAACACATATGAATTAAATTTAAGCATTCATCAACACATAGGGAGGTTTCCTTGACTGCTCCCCCAAACCTAAACTTGGTCAGGAAAGCATTTCCTAATTAAAGACTAGGGAAGCAGGTTAGGGAAACTACAACAGGGGGATACTACTGCTAGTTGGTTCCATAGGATAATTCAATACATTACCATGAAGATAGCTTATCCGAGACTCTGGGAGCTTCTTGATCATGCGACCCATAAAGAACTCACTTCCAAAATTCTCTGGACACACAAATGCTCCATATTTCAAGAACCCAATCTCATAAGGAGTAAATTCCACCCATTCTACAAATACAGACAGTAAGAGATTTCAACATGGTTTTTTAGTAATAAATTTTAACTGAAATTCTGCAACTCAAGGAATGTATATAATGCAGAGAGGAAAAGTGTAATCATGCCTCCCATTCCCTGTGAACTCTGGTGTGCTGTCTACATGCCAACAGCAGCAGGGTTTCACTGCAGCAAATGGGCCTGATTCTCCCAACAGCTGTTGTGTCTGCACCAGGAACAAGTCACCCTGTTGGTATACACATGAAGCTGCCCTATGCTGAATCAGACCTTTGGTCCATCAAGGTCAGTATTGTCTGCTTAGACTGGCACCAGTATTCCATAGAGGATGACTGCAAGAACAGATCAAAACATCATGGCATGAAAAATCTGCTTCTCACCCTTCCGCCTTTTAAAATTTTTGTAGCATCCTGCCTAGTGCAAAGCTCAAAAGTGTATTCAATTTTTGTGTCAATTTAGTTAGTCATACATATATATATATTAACATAGGGTTGCCAGAGCCTTCCTGGCCATGGATTTTTGTTCTGGTTTATGGATTGTGCATGGAGCAAAATGGCTATACAACCTTTTCTGTCCCAAGGTTACCAGTGAATTTCACAATTGAGTGGAGATTTGAAACTGAGTCCTGATATACTGTACTAGATGTCTGCTTCTTTGTAGCAAACAATAATTTCCAGCAAAGTACAATCTGACAGCTGATAGCTTTTAAACCAAATTTTTAGCCAGTGATAAATATGGTGATCTATGTGAAAATATGTGTCTATGTTCTATATGGGCTCTGGGTGAGCCCACCGGGATTTTTGACTTTTCCCCTTTAAACTGCAAAGCCTTGTGTGATATCTACCTGCTTTTTGTAAATGCTCTTAGTTTTAAAGAATGTTTGCCATGTGGTATGAAGATCTTCTGTTTTAAAATATCCAGTTTCAAAGCCTTTTTTCCCCTGAGCAATTAATCGTTTTAATACACTGTTGAATTGCGAAAGAACGAACCACCAAAAAAAGGAAGTAACAAGGTTTTGTCTTCATTAGGAGCAAGTTTCACAGCAAATCAGTATTTACAGCTTCTACAGATTTATGGCAAATAACTTTGATGGAAATTTGCTCCCTAAGGAGGAGGGTGAGAAGGTACTACTAGGTAAATGGAGCCCACAGGAGAATGGTAGCATAATCTATCCTTGTTCGCTACATAGCTCTGCTACAATCTCATCCCCCTCCCTCAAGTTTTAGCCAAACAGTTAGTAAACAAGTCACATTATAAAACCAGAAATATACTAAAACTACTATAGCTAACTTGCTAAAATAAGAGGTATTTGTTCACAGAACACATTGTAAAAATATTCAGTAACTTATTAGCTGTTGTAGATTTTCTGGGTAACTTAAATGAACTGCTACCATAACCAAGCTCCTTCCGCCCATGGGGCCAGCTGGTGCTTGCAGGTAGGGGCCACTTTGTCTCCCCCAGAAGGAGGGAGAGGCAGGTGACTAGCAATGCATGGTGTCCTGATATCACTCTGGGGGGTGAGATTGGCCGGGATTTAAGCTGGGCTCCGCCCCTGCCTGGCATGGGAGGGAAGCCTGAAGCCCTAAAACTGTTATTTATTAATATAATTTTGCAATTCAAGAATAGTTGATTCCAACCAGATTCTCATACAGAATTTATTTCATTGCTATGAAAGAGAAATATTTGAATTCCCTTTCCTTTGCAGTTTGACCTTTACCTTTATAGTCTTCAGTGCTGTAGTTTTCCTTGATATTAAGAGCTACATAGATTGGCAGAGGATTCTGACCTTCTGTCAAAGCTTCTCTCTGTTCTGAGAGCTTGTGGTTATCTTTCTGTATGTAAGGAAAAAATAAGAGAATGTTCTCAAGAAAACCTTTGAATGGACATAAAAGCAAACATCTGAGTAATGTTCCATTATTCCAGGACAAGCATTATGTGAGTAAATACAGGGCTGAATATACCATGAGTAGTTTGGACTTTAATAGAAGTCCAGTGGCACCTTATAGACTACCAACATTTATTTCAACATGAGCTTTCGTAAGACATCATTCACATATTCAGATATGTTTGGAAATCAAACTGTAAATTCTTCTTATTGGGCGGGTTACATGGGAGGGAGTTAAGGCAGAGGGTTAATTCCTCATGAGTCTTTTAAGTATAGATTCACTATGTGGGAGGGAAAAAATCCTTTGCTGTGAATATGAATCTTACCCAACTCCACTTATTTGTGAAATGCCCATGCACATATTCATAAAGACATATGAAACTGTGCCATCTACTGGCATTTCAAGACTGATGAGTATATACAGGGACAAGTGGAGAATCCACAAGGATTTGCAGCACTTGCCTTCTGGGGGCAAGAGATCTTCCACCCCAAGGTCCCATTGCCCACCAGCACTCTGGTGGCTGGAAAACCTAGATGTGACATCATACCTCTCTAAGAATCATCAGAAACTCTATGGGTTTACCATAGAGTTTTTATCGATGTCTAGAGAGGTATAATGTCACTTCCAGGGAAATGAAGTGATGTAACTTCATCACCTGGCGGCACCACACCATGCTCCTGCACCCTGGATTTCCATCGGTTTGCAGCCAGTGACTCGCAACTCCATTTTCCTTCTGTTTCTATTTCCGCTATCTGTTCCCTGAAAGCCCCCATAGCCTCTCCCGCTTTCCTGTGTTCTACTTTTATTTCTATCCATCAGCCAAATTACCTTTATATGTCCCCAATATTTAGCTTGCCCTCCTTCCCTCTCCCTGGCAGCTTCTAGCCAGGAAATCTATGGCCCAGTTGTGCAGTACTGGCTACAAGGATGGGCCTAGTTGAATGGCGAGGAACCTGCTCAGGGGGCATTTAACTTTCCTTATATTCCAGGACATTCAATGTGTGACCTCAGAGTAGCTGTTTTATTGCAAAAGAACTTCAAGAACAGACTAGAAAGAGAAATTGCTGAGTTACAAGTTTTTACAGCACTCAGAACAATGGAATTCCCAGGTCTTAACAGGGATATTGATTTCATATCTCACTATGTATGCTAACCTCATTCAGTCCTTACATCTGTATTCTCACACATCCTCTTCATTTTATTTGGAATATTATATAGGAATAGGAATTGTAATGCAATGTAATGAATAGTAGAATGTAATGTAATTTGGAATGGTAGATTGGAATGTATTTCTTTGGTCTGGGGACAGAGGAGATATACACTACACAGCCAATCACCCCACATCAAAGAAAAAGATGCTGTAAAATGACCTCCACGCTTGAGAGGAGACGGGTGAAGCTTAACAACAGGGTCTCAGTTAATTACCCTCAATATCCCACAATTAAGAAGGATAGATCTGCCCATCTATCTCCAGTTTTGATATATTTATTTCCTTCAGTATGTTTTCACCTGGAATTAAACCCAAACAAATGGTGACCATATAAACCAAGCTTGTTATTCAAGTTTGGTCCTTGCATCTGTTAAACACCCTTTATTATGCTTATGCTAATTTGTTGCTCACCCTCTACCTATATGTATGGACCGGTAACTTCCATTTCATTGAATCTAAGGAAGTGTGTACACACACACGAAATATTATATCTTAAATAAAACTTTGTTGGTCTTAAGGATGCCACTGACTGGACTTGAACTTTGTTCAGTGTCTTCTGCTAATGAAGGTGGGATCCAGGTCATTGTATGAGTGGGGTGACAGGCAGGAAGCAAAACCAAATATACTCATGTAACTTGTCACCCTTCTATGTGAGTTCTGAAGATAGGCCATAGGGTTTGTAACCTCCAGGTGGGACTTGGGGATCTCCCAGAATTAGAATGGATCTATAGACTACAGAGATAAGCTCCCTGGAGAAAATGGCTGCTTTGAAAGCTGGCCTGTGTGACATTAGATCCCACTGAGGTCCCTCCCCAGGCTCCACCCCCAAGTCTTCTGAGATTTTCCGACCTGGAGTTGGCAACCTTACTTCATGTACCATTCTGCTTCTGTAGCAGAAAAATAAAAGAATGGAAAAGGTGGGTCTTGCCTGTAATGATTTTTCTTTCCTTACCAATACCAGTATGTTATTAACATTATCCGTTTTTCAATTGACCAGTGTGCCCATGAGTGTACACCGGCTCAGTAGAAAGGAGTCCAGTGTGGCCTTGGAGTGAGAGGGAACGGGGTTGGTAAGACAACCTGGAACCTTCTGTTCTCCTTCTGACCCTCCTACTCAGAGGTCAATTCGGGGGGGGATCGCAGTTCCCCCTGATGAGGTGCGGGGGGCGGGACACATGATGAAGCCCCACCCCCTGCTTCCGGCCGCCCTGCTTCCAGCCCTCATTCAGCCAGGAGGAGGCAGGAGAAGAGGGAGGGTAAGTTTTTCTACTGGCTGTTTTTATAGGTGTTTTAATGCTGTATGGTGTATTTTAAATGAGGCATTATTTCTGTTTCTACTGGCTGTTTTTATAGGTGTTTTAATGCTGTATGGTGTATTTTAAATGAGGCATTATTTCTGTTTCTACTGGCTGTTTTTATAGGTGTTTTAATGCTGTATGGTGTATTTTAAATGAGGCATTATTTCTGTTTCTACTGGCTGTTTTTATAGGTGTTTTAATGCTGTATGGTGTATTTTAAATGAGGCATTATTTCTGTTTCTACTGGCTGTTTTTATAGGTGTTTTAATGCTGTATGGTGTATTTTAAATGAGGCATTATTTCTGTTTCTACTGGCTGTTTTTATAGGTGTTTTAATGCTGTATGGTGTATTTTAAATGAGGCATTATTTCTGTTTCTACTGGCTGTTTTTATAGGTGTTTTAATGCTGTATGGTGTATTTTAAATGAGGCATTATTTCTGTTTCTACTGGCTGTTTTTATAGGTGTTTTAATGCTGTATGGTGTATTTTAAATGAGGCATTATTTCTGTTTCTACTGGCTGTTTTTATAGGTGTTTTAATGCTGTATGGTGTATTTTAAATGAGGCATTATTTCTGTTTCTACTGGCTGTTTTGATAGGTGTTTTAATGCTGTATGGTCGTTATTTATCAGTTGTTTTGAATTGCTTCATTTTGTTACATACCATGTATCCTGGTTTCCTTAGAGAAGGGGCTGGAATATAAATATTTCAAATAAATAAATACCTGTAGTTCTTTGGAATAAAAAAGATTTGATACTGTACCCCTTCATTTAACAAATATTCTATCATGAGTCCCCAGAGATCTATAAAAGTTGTTTTATATCCTTCTTGTTTCCGTTGATTCAACTGCTGGTGATAATATTTCACACGATCAAGGCAAAAAATACCCATCTTGCTCTTGGTTACATGTTTCTTAGCCTCACATATGAGGTCATCCAGATTCCCATGGGACCAGTAAGCATGTCTGTACAAGTGTGCCATGGACCTGAAGAAGTATAGTACATTAATGAAAAAAATAAGCATAAAAAAGAAGATACGTAGTACTCCATAGCCACAGTCCTGTCATTTTGAGTTCAGTAGTACAAAAAATGAGTGTGTACCCTCAAGGTCGTCCCTGCAGTATTTCCTTACAAGGGATTCCAAATGGGTCTCATGCATACTAGAGACAAAGCATCAAAATGTTTCATAGATCAACCCTTCTTTACCATATGAAGCAGGTGTCTCATATGCATTACCAGTAGGCTGTAGTATGTGTAGTGTGAACATGCACAGGGAGCCTCTTTACCATATGAAGCAGGTGTCTCACATGCATTACCAGTAGGCTCATGCCCATCTTGTATGTGTAGTGTGAACATGCACAGGGAGCAAAAGTGGAACTAATGGGCATAAT
The DNA here is from genome assembly GCF_001447785.1 of Gekko japonicus. NCBI lineage: Eukaryota > Metazoa > Chordata > Lepidosauria > Squamata > Gekkonidae > Gekko > Gekko japonicus. The sequence continues at coordinate 213,625 of NW_015173160.1, forward strand.
TCCTATAACCTCCCCCCCCTTCAAGATAACTTCTAAAAGAGTGTCCATGCATACAAAGTGTACATGTGAAATACATAGAACCGGATCATGTCTTCAGAACATGTGTCTTTTTTGTATATCTTATTTGACATCATCAACCCATGGATATTCATTTTTTATTAAAGTACATTGAGGATTACTTACACTCCTACTAACACCATACATTATCCAGACTTTGCAAAATCCTTTTCTTTGATCTCGAATAATATATTTTTAGAAATCTTTCTGATAAATATGATTTTGCGGTTCAGGACTGCTTCACAAGTTAAATGGTGGCAAAATGTGTGTCTTAACTCACTAGCATTCACATATGTACAGCACACAACTGGAAACACGAATGACTATCATTTAAGACATATAACATATCGTGAGTGTACCTTTTAAAAATGGAGTGTGCAAAGCATCTCTCAATGAGGAAAAATGACTGAAAGGTGCATGCAGCTTTTAATTTTGTAGGAGTAACAGATGGAGTGTTCTTTGCCATTAAAGAGACATTATCAACACAATGCTACCCCCAGCAGTAGCATACTTCACTAAAAATCCACATTTAGCACCACTTACCAGCATGTGCCAGACAAGCCAGACAAGTATGTGACGCAATCTAGGAGATTTAATTTTTGCAAACCCCTTAAACTGCCAAATGTTGTTGTGAACGATCTTGTCCCACCTCCTGTTGTCATGACTGCCACCACAGGAACCTGTATAACACATTAGTATAAGAAATTGTACTATATTGTCATAGACCAATATTTCCAGGGTGGTGGATACTATCTTGTGTTATTGGAACAGTAGGGATTTTAATTCCCCCCAATGAACCTCTGGAGGTGTGGACTACTTCAGGGGGAGTCTGCCATGGGAGGTGGAATCAGTGACTATTGCTCTCACTTTTTCTTTGGCTGAAGGATTTTCCACCACTGGAAAATATGTTAAGATCCACCCCCTAACAAAAGTAAAAAAGTCCAAAAAAATAATAATGCCCAGAGCAATCCTAAACAGAGTTAACCCTTCTGTGACCAGTGACTTCAAATCTGTTTTCTAACTTCAGCTTTTATTCCCCCCCCCCTACATCTCAGATGACAAAAATGAAGACAGATGTGCTAAGGCAGCATAGGGTGCAGCAACTTTTGGTTGTATCTCAAATAATGGGTATATTTGCAATTCTGCTTGTAGAAAACTAAGACATTTATACAATATAAATTCCAGAATTATGCCAAATGCTACAATTTTATGTGCTTCCTAACAAATGTAGAGTCCAGTGGCATTATACATGATGAATGCCATTGTTAAAACAGTAAAATAAGGTTATGTTAGATCAGAAAATAAGGATTTCATATACTTCCAACGCATGCATACCCTTTTGTTTTCATTTTTTTCCTAGAAAAAAAATCACAGAAAACCAAACATCCCCCCCCCCCCCCGCAACAGAAAACCAAACACCCCCCCCCCCCCGTGGCTTCACATTCTTTGGAAATCTTACATCTCAAAGTGTGCCTATTCATTTCACTTATTTTTATTGATGTCTGGTACAGCATACCCTGTTACAATGGAAGTGGGAGAACCGTAGCCTCTACACCCCCCTTCTCATTTGCAGCAGACTAACACTGAAAGAGATGTGTTTCCAGCTCTATTTTCCTTTCTCCCCCTCCCTTTCCTTGTCCTCAAGTGCAACCAAAGCCTTTCTCTTGCTTGGCACACATGGAGCCCTAGAAACCAGAACATCTCAGGCAACCAGAAGCCATGGTTGTTTAAAAGGAAAAGGCCATCTCTAAGCCACTGAGATGCTGCAGTACTTCACTGGAGGAAGAAATGCTGCATACAGAAATGCCAGTCATTCTGTTCAGCAGGGACTGTTCTGAATGGACTATTCCCATGTCATACACATACCTGTTCTCATTCCCTGTGATGCTCCAGCCCCTTTGGTTGCTTGGGAAATGGAACCATAACTATCAGATCTAGATGTGCTGGGCTAATCTTTAATGTTCAAAATAATTTGGTTAGGTTAGGAATATTCACCATATGGTCCAGATGTCAATGGGTATACACTATGCCCATCACCTCTTGCACCATGGGTGGTTGGGAATGAGCTGAGCCCCTAGGAATGAATGGAGTTACAGGTGAATAGGGGAAGCAGGAGAAAATGTAGCAACACCATACTTTCTCCTCCTTTCCCCACTGCTGGGAGGAGTGGGATTGAGTGCCTCATGTCCCAACTCAAGCATTTTAACCTTCCAGTCCACCTGCGAAAGAGTCACCCTACAGTTTGAGAACTACCACATGAAGGTGATCACAGTGACAGAAGCCCTTGGCACACAGAAGTTACATAACCTTTTATAATGTGTGTGTGTTAAGTGTCGTCAAGTCACTTCCAATTTATGGCCACCCTATGAATGAGCAGTGCCTGCCTCTGAAGCAGACGTTGGCATTTGCCTGCCCCCCCTTCTGCTTAAATGAAACATGTGGGTGGGGTGAACCAATCCTGGCTCAGCACGAAAGCACTGGCCAATCAAGGGCAAGCTGGCTGGCCACGTCTGGTGGCAGCCACCCTCCACATGCAGATCGGCCCAGCTCCCCACCCGCCCATGTGGGAACTTTCCCTGGTGAAGGACCATCTTCCTGAGCACTAAACAACTACTTTTCTCAAACAAAGAGAAAACTTTCCCATAGGAAAATTATAAAAGAAGATTCCTTGTCTTTTTTCATAGAATAAAAAGTTAATTCACTCTGATATGTCACATACCTCATAATCTTTCAAATCATAATTTAGACGGAGCACTTGCTTCAGAGCCTGAGCCACATGCCTTTTTCGCCTACATAAGAAATCTTGCTCCTGTGGACACAGATCATATCCCAAGCGCACATCTAGGTCCCCTGGGCTGGAACAATGACTTAAGGGGACATATACACAAACATATTATTATTATTTTTACTATTACAGGGAAGTATAGGATTTTATTGTGCAGAAAATTAGTGGGAAATAAATTACTGAGTATGAACGTTCAATGTGGTGGAATAACTGGAGAATATTTGTATAGCAACTAAGAAAATATTTTTAAAATGCATTGCTAAGCTGTTAAATAGGCTGAAGGTATTAAATGGGCTATGCTGAATGGTTTCCTCATCTTTCTTTCCTTTTTGCAAACTTATCTGCAAGTGATGGGAAAAGAATATGCAACAGGTATTATAGAAAAACCTCTGTTAGGCCTTGATGTTGCTGCAATCATGCCCATCAAACCACTAGGTGGAGTTGTGATCCAGGCAAATTATGTCACTCAGCTTTTTTTTTTTTTAAAAAAAAAAAATACTTCTGTTATGCTACATGGTGATCCATTTCTACCTTTCAGAACAAGGAAGTATATAAATTATAAATGACTGGTCAAATCCTGTGGCAAATAATGATGTGATGTCTAAAAGCTGTATCCAAAAACTGACCTGGATTCACAAGACGAGAGCTACCTTAGCTGACATTGTCGCTAACAAAACAAGATGGAATATTCAAGGCTCTTACCATTCATTCACTGTCACGTGTAAATTGTACTTTTTCTCCTAAAAATAGGAAGTAAATATTATACAAAGCAATCAGAATATAACATCTTTCCATACATTCAAACAGGGGGGGGGGTGCTTCTGGCTTTCCAAATACTTTCCTCTGTATATAGAACCTATAAAGACACCAGGAGACTAATTAAATATGACACCTCCATCCTACACACTTATTTAGAACTATGTCCTAACAGGATGTACTTTCCAGTTTAGACTGAGTTGCAAATCTATTAATGCTGAATGACTCAGTAGCTGTAAAATTGAGGAGTAAGTGTAGAAATGTGAAGGAACAAGGAAAACAATAGCGTCAAGAGGATGGAATGAAGAATTTTATCTTATCCATTCCACTTTTCTGAGGCTTAATGTATACATTACGGATACCATAGAGGTTACTTTACATTGCTACACACAGTAGCTGCTGTCATGCTAAGTCAAATATCTTAAGTAACTACATATTTAGCGGAATGTTCTTAGCACATGGGTCAACCTTTCTTTTTGGATGTCTGCATAACTATAAGAAAAATTGGTCCAGAGACATAGGGGAATTTCAGACAGCCGATATGTTCTGTTTCAGGAACTGTTCACTAACTGTTTCTGTACTGACATTTCAGACAGAACTGTTTTAGTAATGGTTCCCTTATGGAATATATTGACCCTTTCAGACACAAACGCTCCTGTCCCGTTAGGGAAGTGTTCCTGAGCTGTTTTACCTGCAAACTGCTTCCAAGCAGTCTTCAATTTTCTATACCGTTCCTGAAGCATTACAGGGTGCTGTGTAAAATGCCCCTGTAGCACTTCCTCTGAGAACGAGGTTTTCCCACCCTTTTTCACCTGCATGGGCGATATGTCTTTTTTTTAAAAAATGTTCTTTTAAGAGCGCTATAGTGCTATAACACAACACCAAAACAGCACAATAGTGACCCCATTGGAATGCCTGGACCACTGAGATACATGAGATCACTACATCTGGGGAGAATAGGGATTTCAATGGAGTACAATGCCATGGACTCCTCATTCCACAGCATTTACTATATGCCTGGGAACTGATATCTGTAGACAGGAGATAAGCTGTAACTCTGCAATGCTCCCTCTAAGCTGTGGAGTCCTGTGAGCAAAAATTCCACTTTGTGAGCTACTGGCATTAGAATTGTGAGCAAGTTATTTGGCTACTGCATAAATTATTTATTTATTTTTATTTATGCATTCGAATTATATATCGCTCAGACCCGGAGGTCTCTGAGTGGTTTACACGCAAGTTTCCAATTACAATTCCTAAGCTAAGGCCACATGTAGTACGGGGGTGGCGCTGCCTACCAGCACCCAGCTGGCGAGCTAGTTGTTCTTCCGGCTCTGGCTACTTCCTCCCTGCGGTCCTCTGGGTTGGCGTCCCATTTCTGGCGTCCAGGAGCAGGTTCCTCCAGCTCGGCGGTCTTCTCGGCACGTGGTCCGTGTCAGTCACAGTTGGCCTATGTCCATATCCGGCTCCGCCGCGCCTGCGCCTCCACACCACCACGCTCCTCCACAACTCCTCCTCCTCCTCCATTCATTATCAGGCTTGCCACACATGATGTTGCTTCTACTGGCCACCAGAGATCGCCTCGCCGTTGCTCTGCTGCTGCTGCTGCCACCACTGATGCTCTCGCCACACACCTCACACAGAGGACTGTGCCCCCTGCCCTCTAAGGGCAGGTACCCATTTATCTACTTGCTCTGTTTACTTGCTTTTGAACCGCTGGGTGGGTGGAAGCTAGGACTAGGGTCAGGAGCTCACTCCAGCCGTGGTGGGTCTTGAACAGCCATAGTGCTGTTCGTTGATGTTATTGCAGGTGTTTTACTGCCTGCGCCACCTGCTCTGGAGCCATTCTTCCTGAGCTAAGACAAAAACGTGTGAGCCGGAGGCTAAAAAACTGTGAGCCAGCTCCCACTAACTCGGCTTAGAGGGAACACTGGCTAAAAGTACAGGGGATCCCCAGGTCCCCCCTGGAGGCATGGCATCCCGAAATGCTGGCCATCAAAAGGAGGATGCTGTTTGCAAGCCAGGAAGGAGCTAGTGTTAAAAAAATGCTCTCAAACTGTGTGTTCCTAAGCTTCCACTTCCTATTTTTAAATCCCCCAATCTCATGTATCTCAATGGAGTCCAGGTATTCCAATGGGGTCACTATTGTGCTGTTTTGGTGTTGTGTTATAGCGCTATAGTGCTCTTAAAAGAACATTTTAAAAAAAGATGAAGATTGCCCGCATGGGGAAAAAAAGGGCAGGAAAACAAAGCGGTGCAGTCTGAAATACCAAACCATTTCAGAGACGGCTCTTTACCAGTAGGGGAAAGGCTGTGTGAAATGGCCGCCCTGTACCGGTTTACTCCAAGACAGTACAAGAACGGTTTAAAAAGGGTAATCTGAAATTCCCCATAGTGAACAACTCCACAGGAACAAAGATTTATATTAAAAAGCCATCCTGGGGAGCACTATAGTGGGTCATAGCATGTAAACCTACCCCTTTCTTTGTAAGACAATATCTGTAGAATGACATTTTCCAAACAACTGCTAGCACAACTGTACTATTTTTGCAGCATGAAATATGCTATGCCCCAAGCAAGCTAAAATGCTGTTAACTAATCGCATTCAGTATTTTCCATTTTTATGGTCCAATGCAAATGTTCCTCTGGCTCTACTTATAGTTGAAACCTCTTTGTAGATATGAATGAAAAAAAGCAGACTTCAAAAATATATCCTAGAATACTGTAATAGCCATGTAAACAGTAGTCTGTAACAACCTCTGTGATATAGCTGGGATTGTCATCTGTGACTTGGAGATTTGGGGGCAGAGATTTAGGAAGGGCAGAGTTTGGGGAGAAAGCTCAGCAGGGATGTCACATCTGTAATATGACATCCAGTTCAAAGGTCAGCTCCTGCAACTCCTCCCATCAAAATCCAAATTTTAAATTGAAATTTCCCACCTCCGATCACTTCCCCCCACTCCCCCCCCTAAATCCCATGCAGGGTTCTATCTGTATGTGTTCTCTCTATCATACTAACCCTTTGATCTTAAACATTTGTGCTAGTGTAACTGGGTCCTAAAAAGCCTTTCTAGGTTTTCCTCAGTGTTGGGGGGGGGGAATCTACTCTGAAGGCCCAAAGGAGGATACCACCCAACAACAGTCCTATCTCTCTCAGTCTCCAACTGGCTTCTGGGCAACAATCATTTTCTCTTGGTCGCTATGGTTTATCATAGGAGAAACTCTTAGACGATCCATCTTCTGTAGCCACTGTAGGACTTCTGGTTCTCCTAGGCTCTATTGTATACCATAGAGTCCATTCTCTGAAGCTGCTATTTCCTGTAGCAGAACTAATATCTGTTGTCTTGTGATCAGTTGTAATTCCAGGAGAACTCCAGGACCCACCTTGAAATTGGTAACAAGAGATAGCAAGTTTGTGATCCAAAACACAAACTTTTAGAGTAAGACTTCTACCTAACCATGGATTTGGGCATTACTTTAAATGTCACTCCTTTGCAATATCAACTTCTGGACAAAAATGTACAAACCCTGGACAACAAAGTCTAGTACATTTTTGCTACCTGGGAACCAGTTCATTCATGCAGCTAATCACTTATGCTGGGGGGGCTGGATTGCTATAGAAGGGGAAAGTAGCTTTCCCCATACAGAGCCATTAAACTGATAGCTAGATCTTTCAAGCTCTCAGGGGCCAGGCAAAATTATCTTGGGGTCATAGGCACCAGTTGGCCATACCTGACTTCCACATGGAGTTACAGTTACAGTTATATGATCCTTTCCTGCTCTATCTTTTTCTACTGGTTTAATATTTTCAACATAGCATACTATTGTAACATATGCAGCCCTTGCCAGCATGCCAGCATGTAACTGAATTTCATGTTTGCAGTTCACAGAAACCTCACTTGGCATTCCTCTTCAGAGCAGAGAAAAGGTTCTGCTTCTACCACAAGAGCATGATCAGTCTGACACAAATGAATCTGTCTTTTGACCACTGGTTGATAGCAAACACATACTGAAACTAGATAATAGTGGTGCTCACCTCCACTATTGGCACTTTCTCTCCCTTTGGCAATGAATTCAGCATTACAGTTGGAACACCTGGTCTGGTTTTATAAGAACAGGTAAACTGAGGAGAAGAAATAATTCCAGTTAAGAAAAGGATTATCCTGTTTCACAATAAAGGTTAGGCTGTATTGTTTTTATGGTTATTAAACTCAGTTAACATACAAGATCGAACCGTGGTTTCTTTTTTGGCAGCATAACATCCAAGGATGACTCGTTGTACTTGGCAAAATGGAATGTGGTGGGACACAGGGGCATGATGGCAGCATCAGAGCCCAGCTTAAAACAGTGACTGCCTTCACAGGATCCTTTTACTGTAAGTGCAAGGTCTCTCTCTAAGGATAGGAAGCAAAACATAGAAAAAAACATTATATGCGTGTCCATAGAAAACAATAAACTATTTTAAAGTCTCAGTTTGATTTCTTGAAAAAGTCATGCCCCAAATCACTTGGTAAATGAAGATAAACATTACCCTCTGAGGGTGAAAAACTCAGCCACATGTTAACTACCATTAACCAAATAAGAACAGATGTCAAGGAGCTTCTAACTGCAGAGAAGCCATAATGATGCCTAGCATTACTATGCAGGAAAACAAATTCAGGTAGGGAAGAAAGGTGTCACATTCATACGTAAGGACACATGCATGTTCTATTTAAACTAAAAAATCTTAAATACTACTGGCTGCAATCATATGCACAATTAGACCCAACATAGGTGTGAATGCTGGGCGGATTTAAAGGGCACGATCAGACAACAACATCTGGCAAGCACCCTGCAGCCATCCGCAACCTGTTCTGCTCTGCCACAGAAGCGGAGTTAAAAGACACCGGGGAAAATCTGGTAGTTAACGGGTTGTGACAGGCCATGGACAGACTTTCCCGGGTCTGATCACTCCAGCGTGCTCTCATGGTGTCAGGATGGTCTGATCAGGGGGTGTGGCATATGCAAACGAGGTATGCTAATGAGTTATGCTAATGAGCTCCTGCACCTCTTTTTCTACGAAATGATCCCTGGATCCCATGGGGGGGGGGCAATCACCAAAAAACTCACCCGCAGTTGCGTCTGATCACACACTGACAGACTGCGCCCGCAGCTTCAAAGGGAGGTGTGATCATGCAACTGCAGGTCAAATTCCTCCAGAGGAAATAGCCTTGCACCCCTGCCCCCCCCCCCCCCGTTTTTTTGGCGCATGTGACCGCAACCACTGTTGCAAAGGCTGTCTTGATATTTGAATGTTCTGAGTCAGGTTGGTAGGCTTAAAATATGTTGAAGTTTGTCAGTTTCATTAGAGGGTGGGAAAGGTTATTAAAGGCAAGAAGAGTCCAATAAACTGGATGACTTTGATTCCTGCCACAAGTACCCTGATTAGCTTGGCATTGGCCTCATTTATGTCATTGTCTTTCACCCTTAGTAATTCTTCATCATCTCTGAATGGTAATGATATAATGACCTGATTGGCTCATAACCACATTAAATTTGCAGGATGTCTAGGAGTAATGAGATAATGACAAGATTAATATTGTAATGACTGGAAAGTGTCCCAGGAAGTAAGGATAAGTTCTGATGCTTTTTGGGTTGGCACTGGTTCAGAAAACTAAAAGCACAGGAAACCTTTTGTAATGCTTGCCATAAGGATGCCATTGATCATGCTAGTCCCATGCGCCCTGTGTGCCTGTGGTATGGAGGGCACAACCAATTGTCATCATTAAGTGACTTCAATGTGGTTGCTACCTGGTTCCTAGACCCCCTTTACTTCAATGTAAATTCAGTGCTGTGAAAACCCTACGAGGTCACCAGTGTTCCCTCTAAGCTGAGTTAGTGTGAGCTAGCTCACAGTTTTTTAGCCTCCAGCTCACACATTTTTGTCTTAGCTCAGGAAGGATGGCTCCAAAGCAAACTAATTTATGCAGCAGCCAAATCACCTGCTCACAACTTTAATGCCAGTAGCTCACAAAGTAGAACTTTTGCTCACAGGACTTCATAGCATAGAGGGAGCATTGGAGGTCACCATAAATTGGCTGCAACTTGGCACACTTTACACACACACACAGAGAGATCATCAGATCATAATCATTATCTAGAAAAGATTTAATTTATACTTTTGTAATTCAATGAGCAGGTAGGATTGCATATGCTCAACATATGGGCAATACGGTGATAAGGTTGGTCAGAAGCTGAGTTTGTGAGTGAGTTAACAACTCCTGTTTCCTTCCTGACTGTTTTGGCCCACCCCTTATTTATCTTTACCCAGGTCCCTCTTCTTACTCCAATCCAATCCAAATACCTTTATTGACATAAAAAGAAAAAAGGTACAGCATGGCCAATTTACAGAGAATTTCAATTATAAAACTCATCAAGCATCACATAGAAAAGCTAGACTTTTGCTCCCTGTTTGATTGTTATGGCAGCCAGAAGGTACCTTGCAACTGAACTTGTACTGTTGGAACATTGGTCAGATAGTAAAAGAGATACTAACTTCACCTCAGATAGACCATGAAAGTTAGACACAAGAGGTTAAATTATACAGTCCCGCACTTCCCCATAAAAATCACAATGAAGTAGAACATGGGCTACCATTTCTGGGTGCATTCCTTTACAAATATCATAACAAAAATCACTTGGCTTTCTGTTACTGTGAATAGAATAATAACTGTTACCTGAGAATAAGCCTTATTGCATGAAGTGAGATATCAGTCTCTCTCAAACAGTACTAAACTGCAAATGTACTTTAAAAAACTCTTTTCAGTAGAATAGAATAATAACTGTTACCTGAGAATAAGCCTTATTGCATGAAGTGAGATATCAGTCTCTCTCAAACAGTACTAAACTGCAAATGTACTTTAAAAAAATTTCTACCAATCCCAAACAAACAAACAACCCCCTCCCAGACTCACAGGATACTTAAAGAGGGAAGGAAAACTGGGGATGTGAGGCCAATTTCATTGTCGAGAGAGAGGAGGGCAGGTGAGCCAAGTTTCCAGATGGTGTTGTCTTCCTGTACCTGCACTAACTTTAGAAAGTGATTCTAGAGTCAGGTCGCACGGACATTTAGTGCGGGCTTCACTGCTGATCCCTCGCACATTAAAGTTTCCTGTTCATATTGGCAAACCTGCCTCCCGCACCGAAGTGGGCTGAGTCCCGCGGTTTCCGCTCTTTTTATCCGCGTTTTCTGACACCCGTTGGAACAGGTGTTTTTCTGATATCTCACACTTTGTATCCGCGGTTTTGGTATCTGGACAGCAATCCGCCGTGACCGCGCTACCCTCCCCCCTTTTTTGTGTTTCCGGTTTAAGTTATGCACATGTGCAAACAGGTGCTAGCTTTTATTTTGGTCTTTTTAGTTTGTATGTGCGCCCAAGCGCATGTGCAGGTTTTTTAAAAACGGGGGGACAGCGCGCTGTGTGATCAGTACTTCAAGCGAGTGAAGCGGAAGACAGAAGGACCATCTGACCACCTCCTAGCGATATAAAATGTCATGGATAGAAAAACTGCAGGAAAACTAGCGAAGTAAGAGGTCCGTGTGACCGCAGCCCTACTCCCTGGATGCTAAAATCCAACTAGCTCCAGATCCCTCTTCCCATTCCATTCTATTTCCCCTCCCCTCCTGCTGCTGCCTCCTTGAAGAAGAAAAAAGAAAGCAAGAGAGCAGAAGCAGAAAACAAGTCTGGGCATCCAGCACTGAAATTATTAATCGAATTAATGGAAGACAGGCAGCCCCCCCCCACAAGGGGAGGTGGGGAAGATCTTAGGTGCAAAATAATTGCAGAGAGCTTGGTGGACAAGGCAGTAGACCAGGGATTTATTTTTTGCTTGCTTGTTTGTAAAGTAAATTAAGCTAGAGGGGAGACAAAAGAATTTACAGGATTTTTGATAACCAGAAACTCTTTCAGTAGAAGATGTCCAGGATGGAGGTATGTGTGACAGGGAGGCAGGTATGTGTGAGTTTCCTGCATTGTGCGGGGGGTTGGACAGGATGGCCCTGGAAGTCCTTTCCAACTCTGTGATTCTATAATTCTATCAGCTTTCTGACAATGCATTTCCTGTTTTGGCCAGGGAAGCCATTGAGGGGGAGTAGTTTGCATGCACTCAGCCATTTGAACATTATTATAAAAGATTTCCAAGTCTGGTTTATCTTGTATGGTTCATATAAGAAGTTTAAAATGCCCCACCCCTGCTGCAGCACAAAGCAGCACCAGTTTTATGGAGGTGGCATAATTGCTGCTTCCCATTATCTACTCCCACCCCACACTTGTGCCTAGTCAGTGGGAGGGGGAGAATGTAGCAGAGCAAACTGTGGGCATGGTACCTCTGTTCTGTTCCAGTACTCTGCTTTCTCTTCCCTCATATTCTGATAGTAAAGTTCTCACATGTGTGTGGGTGAGGCTTCTATTTAAGGCTGCACCTCGCCAGAGGTGTGAGCCTCTGGCGTGAGCCGAGGGGCTCTTGGCCTGTGGCTCTTAGCCTAGGGGCTCTGTAAGAAGCCCAGGAAGGACCAGGAAGCCAGGGCCCTAGTCTCCTTGTGTTCCCAGTAAGGCAAGTAGATTTTTCACAAGGACAGCCACATAAATATGAAGGGTTTTAAAAGGGGGAATTTATATATAATTTTATATATAATTATTTTTAAAGCAATTATGAAGGCAGAATGCCAGTAGGGGGTGGGGGGCTATCCAGTGTTTTCCACAGAGTGTAACATGTATGACTATCTACCCACTGGACAGAAGTCTTGGGTGTGTGCCTCGTGCAATAAGATCCTGGTTCTCAGGGAATGATTCTGCACCCTTGAGACCAAGGTGGCTGACCCGGAGAAGCAGAGACAATCAGTTAGGTGCATGGAGAAGACTCTTGGGGACTTATTAGATATGTCCCACTGTGAAAATGGCAGCCCCGCCACTTTCAGGGAGCATGAGGGTCGAGAGGAAACATGGAAATGTCTTCGGACAGCGCTGGCCCTTCGGCTTGCAAACAGAGATGAGCATCACAACCCTAGAGTCGGATTTGACTGGCTTTCGAGCAAGGCAAACCTTTACCTTTACTTATATATATATATATACCGTATACTTTATCTCAGCTGTTAACAGGATAGCTTTTTAAAGTTCCATTCCACTACCACTGATTTCTTATAACAAATTCTTCTTCTTAATTACTGTTTTTGCAACAAAGATCATAAACAATGAGACCAATGATTAGATTACTTATCTACACCATAATATAACCGTTCAAATACAAATTGTAAAAGTATCCATAAACTAACTTGACTTGTGTGGCTTTGACAGATTCACCTCAGCTTCCAGTTTGCAAACCTCACGGCACTGCAACAGAGATAAGAGACAAAATTAGCTAGAATAATGAGTTCTGGTGGCATTGGCCAGATTACTTTGGCCCCCAAATAGAAGCGTGTGGGGCCAGAACCAGTATTGGGACCAGGTACTGCTGTATGTCTCTGTGCAGGGAACAGTCCTCAGAGAGTGAGGATGTGTCATTTGGTGGCATTCCAAAGATTTTGGGGAGTCACAGCCTGTCCCCAGTTTCTGCCTGTGTGATTGTCCTGGGGGCACCACACTTTGGAGCAGCTGGTACAAGAACCGTGCTTTGGGCCAGGACACAGAATATGTCCCCTTGAAGGGGAGAGTCCGCTGAACATGGGGGTGTATGAAGTGTGGTGGTCCAAATTTTATTTTGGGTGCAGAGGGCACATCCTTATTCAAATCTCCTTGGAAATACAGGCTCTGCGAGGCACTCCAAATAGAAGCTCGTGGCATTGGTACCAGTGTTTGGACTGGGCATCATGGTATGTTATCTTGCATGGGACAGTCTCCAGAGCATGGTGATGTGTCATTTGGGGTGGTCCAAAGATTATTTTGGGGTGCAGCATGTCCCAGTGTCTGCCTGTATGACTGACCTGGGGGTACTGCACTTTGGTTAAAACTACTGACTGGTTCCATAAATAGTGTTAACTACTGGAATGTACTCTGTTTTAGATGAAGAAGAGGAAGAAGAGATTGGATTTATACCCCGCCCTTCACTCAGAGTCTCAGAAGATCAGCTTACAAATTCCTTTCCCTTCCCCTCCCCCCAACAGACACCCTGTGAGGTAGGTGGGGTTGAGACAGCTTTTTCCAGAACTGTTCTTGAGAGGACAGCTCTGACAGAACTATGGCTTGCCCAAGGTCATCCAGCAGCTGCATTCTCCCACATTAAAGTCCATGCACTTAACCACTACACCAAACTGATAGTTGTTAGTGAAATAGTGATTAGAACCAAAACACATATTACCTTATTTTGTTGGTGCTTATTTTATAAAGAAAGATATAATTTGGGGGGTTGAAATTCTTATCTTTGTATACCATTATTCCTCTGAGGAGCTCAGGATGGAACACAGAGTTCTCTGATCCTCGGTATTATCCTTACAACTATGCTGTGAGGTGACACAGTCTGAGCTGGCACAAGAACCGCGCTTTGGACCAGGACACAGCATTTGTTCCCTCAAAGGTGAGAGTCCACTGATCATGAAGGTGTATGAAGTGTGGTGGTCCAAACCTTATTTTGGGTTGTAAAGGGCAACCAGTTCCTTATTCAAATCTCCTTAGAAATAGAGGTCTCTTGGAGGCCTCCAAATAGAAATTTGTGGTGCCAGAACCAGCGTTTTGACCAGACAGTGCTGTATGTCCCCTTGCAGAGGACAGTCCCCAGAATGTGGTGAAGTGTCATTTGGGGTGGTCCAAAGATTGTTTTGTGGGTGCAGCCTGTCTCCAGTGTCTTTCCATGTGGTTGTCCTATGGGCAGCTGGCACAAGAACCGTGCTTTGGACCAGGAAACAGGATATAGCCTCTCGAAGGGGAGAGTTCTGTGAACCTGGGGGTATATGATATGTGATCATCTAGACCTTATTTTGAGATTCAGAGCGTTCAAACTCTCCTCAGTGTTTTTGGATGAATTTATGAATAAGACGCGAATAAGAAATGAATAATAAACTGGGAATAAGAAACCAACTTCAGCCTCCTTTTCCCTTTAGCATATTCTGTAGCAGGATAAGCACAGGTTCGCCCTCTTCTTCCTCTGATTCCAGGGAGCATTTGAAAAAAGCACTGTAACCACAATAACTCAGTTCCCCAAGGTTCCTGAGTCCCAATATGAACTCAGTTTCCTAGATCACACAAGTACTATCAGCAGTAATAAATTGCAACAATATTACATAAAATAATAATTACCACTAGAACTCCATTTGTAATAATGTTTTCAGGAGGACCTTCCCTAAAAAAAAAAAGGGAAACATTTATGTATATATATGCCTCTGGGTTTTATACAACTGTAGTGAACTTATTTTGTAATTATGAGGGCTAGAAGTGTATAATAAGGAACAGAAATGTTTTTCTTAATAAAAATGGAGCATGGAGATTTCTCTTCCCATAATCAAGAGGTCTTCTCACATGCATCAGCAAAGATACTCCAAGCCAATCAAATCATTGCTGGTGCTTATCTCTTTAGGAGAAAGAATGTGAGGATCTAAATTCAATGCTCCTCAAACAATCAATCAGCACTGAGAGCACCAATTATTTCCCCATTGACATATGAGGCACCCCTCTTTCTTGAGTGTGTATAGAGGGGGAAATTCATAACGGCCAGTCACATATGGAAACATGCTTCAATAGCACTGTGACTAGAACTGAAATCAAATAGATTTGTCATTTTTCTTTTAAATGTTTCGACACCAGCCTGAGCATGGAATGACTCTAAGAAATAGTAGAAGATCATAAAACATAGAGAGAGATGGCCCATAGAATCGCCAAGAGTTGGACACGACTGAATGGCTAACAACAACAACCTATTTATATTCTCTTTTAAAACTATTTCCAGTTAAGAGTTTGGATTCAGCTGGACATTTCTAGAGGAGAAAGGCTTTCCACCTGAAGCTGACCACAAAGCATGACTCCTACTACAGCCTGAAGTTTCCCCTCCAATACTGTTCATGGAAGACTGAAGACTCACCAGGAAGTGCATTTTAAAGGACATTTTCAGCTACTGCAGGAGAGGGGAGGTGAAAAGTTGCCCTGGATTCAACGTTTGGCTGGAACCATGTCAAGGTTTACAAATAGACGATATAAGGCATGGCCAGTTACTACTTAACACTACCACCTTAAAATGTATCAGTCAGACTTAAGATCTGTTGTGTCTATCAAACATGCCAAAATAGGATAAATTGAAATATAGCTTAAAAAAAAGACGACTGTTTTTTAAAATCTAAGTATTCTGATTTTGGCGAAGTGGTTCCCCCCCCCCAGCTCTTTCATCAACAGTGAGTTTATTGAATTCAGGAAATAAAAGACACCAATGGGTCCTTTTACTCCTAGAGAAAACAGGAAATATTGTTCTTCTTGCTGACGTACTGTTCCATTAATTTTGTATCTCATAATTAGTTTTGTTCTTTACTTACGCAAGTTCCACTAAAAATTCAACATCCAGCTCCTCTTGTGCCTACCCCCAGAAGACAAAGCAAACAAAAAAATAAAATTGAGATGATCATGTGATAGTGCCTTCTCTCTGAAATAAAAATCAATGAAATGTGCCAGAGGGCACATGCTAATAACCAGGCTGTGCATAAATATTAGCTGTTTTGCAAGCAAATCTCTGAGAAATATAAATTAAACAAAACTATTCACTTTCCTACCCAACACTGGTAGTTACATCAGCAATCTTAACAAATAAGACAGCTTTATGACTGACCTAAGAACAGTAAAGAATAAGTGTTATGATGGTAGTTTTCTTGATGATCTTTTGGCCCAGTTTTACAAATGGAAAATACTGTCAAAAATTGTTTTTAATACATTAATTTATTATTGTTGTTGTTATCTGCTCTGAGCCCTGTTGGACAGGGGAGGAAGGGCTATACATCTAATAAATAAATACATACATAAATGTTCAAATTTTACTTTTGTAGTGTAAGAAAGCTATTGTGTTTTTAAATGCTGATAGGTAAGTAACTTAAAAAGGGATCTATAAAATATAAAGCAGCCATGTTCAAAGATGTACAAAGAATGTACAACAATCAGGAGTTTCTATGTCAATATAAGACAAGAACTGGAAAATTAATATGTTATGGCAAAATGTCCTAGAAATTAGAGTTTATTTGGTAGCTTGAAGAGGTCACCTCTTAGTACCCAACGCAACATAACATTTCCCAACATTTGTCAAATTCTGGCTCTTTCATAGGATGCATGGGATGCAATTAGAACAGCCTTAAAATCTATTAACAATAGATTGGGCAATGTAATACCAATGGAGCTGATCACTAGATCCCGGGTTTTGCAAGCTTGGGCAGAGATAAAACACAGAAGATTTGCGTCCCAAGACCCTTTTGGACCATCAGATATGACTCATGGGCTGCCTTTGGCTCAGTTGTTACAATTTTTAAAGGCCTGCACTGAAATGTCATTGTTAAAAGTCTTTTTGACGTATTTCAGATCTCACCTCAGGATCAGACTTAAAGGTCATGAAAACACTTTCACCATCTGGAAGCCTAGAAATATCAAATCGTACAGTGAAGAGGTGGTCATCTGGAGTGACAACATCTTCATCACAGACTGTCAGCTCCAGCACATTCTGTGAAGACCAGAGAAGTATATTAGATCAGATGCCAACAATAATGTGTTTACAAAAAGGAGAGTATCCTTCCAGTCATAAGAACACAAGAAGAGCCCATCTGGTCCTGTCTCACACAGTGACCAACCAGTTCCTCTGGAGATCCAGCAACAAGACATAGAGGCTGATGCCTTCCCCTGATGTTGCCTCCTGGGACAGGGATTCAGAGGTTGACTGCCTCTGAATGTGGAGGTTCCCTTTATTCACCACTGATAGACCTATCCTCCATACATCTGTCTAATCCACCATTAAAGCTCTCTGTGCCTGTGGCCACGACTACATCCTTTAGCAGCAAATTCCACATAAGTTCTTATTTTGTTGATGCAGAAAACAATAGAAATAAGAAGACAAAAATGCAGAACTATTGGATAGAGACATATATTAATCTAATATACTGAATATGCTTAAAACTACTGACTGGTTCCATAAATAGTGTTAACTACTGGAATGTACTCTGTTTTAGATTAAGAAGAGGAAGAAGAGATTGGATTTATACCCCGCCCTTCACTCAGAGTCTCAGAAGATCAGCTTACAAATTCCTTTCCCTTCCCCTCCCCCCAACAGACACCCTGTGAGGTAGGTGGGGTTGAGACAGCTTTTTCCAGAACTGTTCTTGAGAGGACAGCTCTGACAGAACTATGGCTTGCCCAAGGTCATCCAGCAGCTGCATTCTCCCACATTAAAGTCCATGCACTTAACCACTACACCAAACTGATAGTTGTTAGTGAAATAGTGATTAGAACCAAAACACATATTACCTTATTTTGTTGGTGCTTATTTTATAAAGAAAGATATAATTTGGGGGGTTGAAATTCTTATCTTTGTATACCGTTATTCCTCTGAGGAGCTCAGGATGGAACACAGAGTTCTCTGATCCTCGGTATTATCCTTACAACTATGCTGTGAGGTGACACAGTCTGAGACAAAGTAATAAATGTACTGATAATATCTTGATGTAAATGATACTTATATGTTCAGTGAAAGCAGATAATATTTTTGCTTATATTATAATATAATATATTCAATGTATTTTAACTTAACTGGATTCTAACATATAGTAACACAACTATGTGTTTGCTAGTGCATGCAAAGTGTATGCAAAGTATTTTGCTTATGAGAACTGATAGGTTAGTAATAGGCTCATTATCTGAAGGGCAGCCACATGATTCTGTCTAAGCAAAAGCAATTAAGAGCCTTTTGACTAACAAATATATTACGACATGAGGTTTCACAGGCAAGAGGCTTCTTATCTTTATTTGATGTACCTGGTGTGGTCAGCTTTTGCCTGAGAAGGCTCACGCCACAAGAAATGGCTTCGCCTCTAATTATATACCACAAGATTCTTTGATGTTAATGAGTGCACTTATTAAATTACATTTATTTTACTCCATGTCCCATTGGTTTAGATGGTTTTACAAGGTTTAAAACTTTAGTGATAACATAGGAGTTATAATTTAGAAGTTTGGAGTGCAATTTTACAACAGTTCATGTGGTGTGAGCCAGGAACTTCATCATACCTACCTTGCATCTTGGGGCAGAGAGCTCCCTGGATTTGCCAGGCACTAGCCTGGGGCTGGGGGGAAACTGGCTGCCTCCACAGCTGATGTTCCCCTGATGTTGCCTCCCAGCTCTGGGATTCAGAGACTTAGTGCCTCTCAATGTGGTGGTTCCTCTCAGTCACCATGGCTAGTAGCCATTGATGGACTTTTCCTCCATGAATCTATCTAATCCCCTTTTAAAGTTGTTTATTCCTGTGGCCATCACCACATCCTCTGGCAGCAAATTCCACATTTTAATCACTTTCTGTGTAAAGTAGTATTTCCTTTTGTCCCTCCTGAACCTACTTCACTGGATGTCCTTGTATTCTAGTATTTCAGGAAAGGGAGAAAAATACACATTAGATACTGGAGCACAGATATTGTCCCTTTATGGTAGCCAGATTAAAAAGTGGAGCAGTGTTGACCAAAAGCAGTTTCCATTTCTCACCTTAACCTGTCTTTGAATCCTGTAATAGAAGCTTTCATTCCAAACAGGGTCCTTGCAATTGTCAATAGTTTTGGTCCGCTGTTTTTCACATGTAGCAGTTGGTAACCAGAGGGTCACATAACAGTCAGACTGGCTTACTGCGTAAAGAAGAACAGAATAAGTAGCATTGCCTTCTTGGAACTAGCAGTTGTTGTTTCCCCTTTAAACAACAGCTGGATCTGAAATAAGTAGCAGGTAATAAGGAATATCTCTAGGACATTGAGGTCATTAACATTCACCTGTTGATTTTTAAAGTACAGGATCAGGCCAAGTGAAGGAATTCTTTCTTTCATCCAGTTGGCACCCTTAAGTGTGGTTATAGATATAAATGGTACATGAATGTAAATTACTAAACAGAACTGAAGCAAAAATAGTGCTGAACGTTTGATCATTTTGCAATGTGCCTTCATTTGATTATTTTTCATACCCCCTTGAGAATGAGTACAAAACAAGACGGGGACCCGCGATACTCACGGGGGGGAGAAGAGCTCCGTCTCCTCCATCCCCCCCGCTCGATCCCCCCCTGAGGAGGCGGCGTCGGCATCGAGGCCGGTCTTCCCCCCGCCCGGCTCCAAGGCGGAGGCGGTGGCGGAGAGGCCGGTCCTTTCCCCCCTGTTTGCCGGGCGCGGCAGCGAGGCCGGTCCTCCCCCCGCCCACCCGGCTCTGAGGAGAAGGAGGCGGCGCGGCGGCGGCGAGGCCAGCTACAGAGCGTTCCCTGCGCATGCGCAGGGGACGCTCTGTCACTTTCAGGGGGATTTAAACATCCCCCCGAATTTTAAAACATATATAGGGGCCCAATTACAACCAATGTATATAAAACATAACAATATCAAGGGCTTAAAAAGTTGACCTTACGCGTTTCGGCCAAACAGGCCTTCCTCAGAGGTCATACATATGTGGCAAGATGGTTAATAATTATTAATTATAATTATTAATTATTAATTATTAATTAATTAATTATTAATTATAATTAATAATTATATTCACACAAGACGGGGACCCGCGATACTCGCGGGGGGGGAGAGAAGAGCTCCGTCTCCTCCACCACCCCCGCTCGTTGTCCCGAGGAGGCAGCAGCGGTGGCAAGGCTGGTCCTCCCCCCACCCGCCCGGCTCCGAGGGGGAGGCGGCGGCGGAGAGGCCGGTCCTCCCCCCCCCTTTAAACATCCCCCCGGAAATTTTTTCTACTTTTAGCATTTTTGTGCACACGTGGGGACTGGCCCACGTGTGCACAAACCTCCCCCTCCCCCCAAGTGCCCCCGGAACACTGATTTAGCGATCCGCACTCCGGGGGCAACTTGGCTATTAGATATATAGATACTGGCAAAGGCTATGTGTCCGTGAGAAAATGGAACATATCCCCATTGTCAAGCCAACCATGTCCAGGTTACCTTCTCATATTAAGTCATGCATAGTTCATTACCCAGTGTAGTATAGTGGTTAGAGTGTTGAATCAGGATCTAGGAGACCTGGGTTTAAATCCCATTCTTTCATGAGGCTGACTGGATGACCTTGAGTCAGTGGCTCTCTCTCTCTCTCTCAGCCTAACCTGACTCACAGAGGTTGTGGAAACCATCCATGCTGCATTACTTTCAGTGGGATGGACCTTAAGGCAGTCATGTAAAACTATGCATGACCAGTACTGGATCACAGCAAGATCATAGCAGTGCTAATGCAGTATGGCAAGACAGGTTCCTTTCCCCCTTCTTTTCAAAGTTAGAGAGAGGGGGATTGTTTATCCCCAGAAAAGTCATCTAACCTAATCTGCCAGGCTGTATAGCACATGACATCATGTTCACTTCATGATCCCTGACTGGCTAGGGTCATGAAGTAAAGAAGAAAGAAACCTTAACATTGGTGCTGAAACGGAAAGATACTAAGAATACAAAGATAAGGTAGTGGGTTTTCCTGTGGTATTTTCCCACCTCTCAGAAGCCCACTTACCATTAAAAAACTGAACATCTCAAAGATTGGGTGCAACACCAGTGATGGATGAAAGCCTCCATCTCAATTTGCAACAAGGAACGCTCCAACACCCACATATTAAGCTAACATCCTCTTCGCCTGTTGCAAGCAGGAAGCCAATTTTTCAATGATCAGTTTGATGGTTTGTTGACCTGCTTATGGATGTTCAACAGGCTGCTTCAGTATCTGACTATCTGTTGAAGGGAGCTTTCACTCTCAAAAACATATACCCTGAAACCTTGGTCTCGAAGGTGCTACTGGACTCAGATCTAGCTCTTTTACTGCAGGCCAACACATCCAGCCTCCTGAAACTAAGCTGCTTCACTGTATTCCTTCCTAATAGTGCAGTACAGTTTTTCCTGCAGCCCTGGCTGCCCTTTTCTCAGCCATGTCAACAGAAGGTTTTTTGAGTATTTTTTAAATTGGCAATTGCTATTGCAATCTCACATTTTAATCATCTATTGCTATGGTTCACAAAAGTCTCAGCTTTCACTTAGGAAAAAAGTAAGGCTACACCTACTGTTGTGGAATTATAAGGGGAAAGGTATAGGCAGCACATTTTTCCTTATGAGTTTGCAATGTTAGAGACGTTTTAAAAAATAAAAGCCGGGAATTCAGTGATCAAGGCAAAAGACTGTTACAACATTAGATCGCAATAGAGCAATAGCAATTTTTTTAAAAAAATCCAAAAGCCTTCTGGTGGCACAGAAGGCAAAAAAAAAAGAGCAAGGGAAATAGTGGCTTACTGCCTGGATTCATCCATGGATAGTTAGAAGAGTCCCAAATTGTATAAATCATGCATAAATAATTGCTATGCTTTTTGTTCCTCCATATAATTGTTAGTTAATGGCAGATCTGTTTGGATCAGTCATATGTTCAGTTTTGAAAAAGAGATATAAACCTGTTTGGCAGGCATTTATGGGCTTGATGGGCTCACACCTGATTGTCACCTTCAAACATGGTGAGTTTAACTGTCAGACAGGTGTGATGTGACACATTCCTAGCATCCCTATTTAGAACTGGCTTGATCTTTTGGTCTTCATAGGAAATGTACAACATGAAGGTGCTGAACTGGATCTAAATTAACTGGATCTCAAACCCTACCTATCATACTGGCTTAAACAGAGATTTGGATTTTTTTTACTCATTACAATTTCTAAGCTCAGGAAGATCCACTTTTTAGAAACTTTAATAATATGTTGTATCACACCATAACACTTAACTGATGTCAGTTAATTGCCTTATGATTCAGGTTGTCTCTACTCCTCACTCTGTAATTTCCCCTATAAAAATTTCCAAAACAATTCTCTCTGCCACAATGATGTCCTCTTCATAGTATCTGAAGAAGTGAGATCTGACTCATGAAAGCTCATGAAAAAATAAATGTTGTTTGCCTTTAAGGTGCCACTGGACTTCTGTTTTATTTTACTACAACAGACTAACACAGCTGCCCCTCTGCAATTGTTCTTTCTGACCATTCTTGGAGACTTCTTATAGAAAATCTCCACACGTTTTCTCAAGGTGGCTTCCTCCAAGCAGCAAGCCACTTGTGTGCAACAGCTCAGAATCCCCCCCCCCCTTCGTGTCATCAAAAATAAATTGTTGCTTTGGACATTTGTGCTGGCATTGAGTCATCCTTCTAACTCCCATGGCAACCACGACCATGAATCTTCTACCTTTGGATACAGTTGCTGCAGATAGCAATTTAAAGCAGTCTTTACATGGTGGCCACCTTATGTATACCAACTAGGGCTGCCAGCACAAGGCTGGCAATCAACAGGAGCTCAAGAGGTGGGGGGGCATCACCATCGATGTAATGATTTTGACAGTGATGTGCTGATGTAACTTCTGCACAAACAGAAATGATATCAACACATTCCTAGGGACACTGTAGCATTTGGGTAAAACTCTAGAGTGAACTTGGCAACCCGAATACCAACCCTTAAACTTATATCTTTATCAACAAAGTGTTAGGCTATTTTAACTTGTATGTTACTATGATGGACAGGGTAGGTTCCACCTCTCTCTAAGAGCAACCAATGAGATGGGGTGTTGGGTGAGAGAGTTTAAAAATAGTTAAGAATGTCAGGGGTTGGCAGCTGGGCAAGGGGGTGCACGTAGATGTTAAATAACATCAGGGAGAGGATTGCCCACTGAGGAACCCCATCTGTTAAGGAGTACCTAGTTAATACCTTCTCTCCCAGTGCCACCCTCTGTCCCCAACCAAGGAGAAATGAGGACAGCCATTTCAGGGCTACCCCACGGACTCCCACGTCAGCAAGGCAGTGGGTCAAAATGTCATTGTCAACCATGTCAAATGCTGCTATGAAATCAAGTAGCAACAGCAATGCCGACCCAGCTCGATCCAGCTGTCTCCAGAGATTGTCCATCAGGGCAACCAACACCATCTCCATCCTGTGGCTGAGGTGAAAGCAGATCCAATGCCAATTTGTCATCCAGAAAACTCTGGAACTGCTTGGCTACCACTCTCTCAATTACCTTACCCAGAAACAAGAAATTCAAAATTGGGCAGTAATTGGAAAGATCAGTGGGATCCAAAGATTTTTTTTCAAGAACAGCACCACCATAGTCTCTTTTAGACCCTCTGGATAGACCCCTGTTTACAGGGACAGGTTGATAATGTCCATCAGTATGCCCTGTATCTTCTCATTACCAGTTTTCATCAGCCATGAGGGACATGGATCTAAGAGGCATGTGGTTAGCCTAACAGCTCCCAGGATTTTGTCAGCATCAGCATGAGAGAGTCAGCTGAAAGTCTCAAAAACCAAATCCAAGGGCAGCCAAGGGGCCTCCAGTTCACTCAAGTGTATCAACAATGGCAGGCAGGTCATGACGAAGTAACAGGACTTTATCCACCAAAAAAGCTTGCAAATGCCTCACAGCTAATAGCCAAATAACTAATTTTTTTCATTCTTCCCTATGAGGGATGTCAGAAACCTAATTACTCTAAACAATTGTGTTGTGTGAGAACTAGTGGATTCAATGGAGGCTGAGAAAAATTTCCTCTTTGCAGCCTTCACTGCCACCTCATAGGATTGAATAAATGTCCTACAAGATGCTCTTGCAGCTTCATCATGAGTATGCCACCAAACTTGCTCAAGTCATCTGAGCTCCTGTTTCATCCCCCTGAGTTCTACAGTGTACTAGGGGGATGACTTTTGATAGGAACGGAGAGAACGTTGGGGACTTCAGAGAGGTGGGAGTTCGAGTCCTCTATCAGCTCATCCAATGAGTCACTGTGGGCAAGCATAAAACATCTCACCGCTTAGATTGGGGGGGGTCACAGTATCCAGCCAGGCCTTCAAAACTAGGTAATCTGACCCATGGTACTTTCCCCTTGATACAAACTGGGAGAGCACCAGTGCTGCCATGGAAGAAACCAGGTCTGAAGCCTGGATGGAGGCAGCAGCCCCATCTTCATGGACACTGAAGTCCCCAAGGATTAGCAACCTTGGGCACTCCAAGTCCCATCCTTGGATGGGCTACCCTTTTAATGGATGTCTGCAGAGGTCATTTCAGGGGGGAACGCGGGGGAACGCAGTTCCCCCGGGTGAGGTACAGGGGGCGGGGCACATGATGAAGCCCCGCCCCCTGCTTCCGGCCGCCCCGCTTCCAGCCCTCATTCAGCCAGGAGGAGGCAGGAGAAGAGGGAGGGTAAGTTGCTTCCTCCCCGCCTCTCCCCACCCCTGCCTGCCTGGGGCCAGGGAGGGCCTTGGCGGGGCTTCCTCGCACTCCCGCTGGCCTTGCAAGTCCTCCGCCGGGTCCCTGATGTCAGGGGGGGTGGCATATGCTAATGAGTTATGCTAATGAGTTCCCCTAGCTCTTTTTCTACGAAATGACCCCTGGATGTCTGTGAGTGAGAGAGTGGGCCTGAAAGGGGAAACGGCCAGGGCTCTCTATATACTTTAAAAGAGACAAGAAAAGTGGTGAGTGTAATGTCCTGACCTACATGTGACTCATAACCTGAGAGAAATTTGAGAGGGTGTTAGGCACTGTGTGTGAGTGGAGAAGTGGCATCACAGTTAGATAGTATGATGGCAGAGGAACAGTTTGCATAGAGGTGAAACTGCCTCACAAACTTCAGGTATTAGACACTGTTGCCTGTGGCATACATCTTGCCAATCAGCAGAGTCTGAAGTCTTCCTCCAACCTAAGAAGTCTTCCTCCAACTTCTGCATCTAGAAGAGCCACTTGAATTTGGAAGAATGCTCCTTAGGCTGGAGAAATGTTCCAAACTTTGCTGAATGTTGGGGTAGTACATACACCAATCGTTTTTGCAAATTTGCTTTGTCACTGTTGAATTGACTGAAATCTCCTAGGGCCACTGACTAAGATATCATAAAATGAGGGAATCAGACAAGCACATTAGAATGCCACTGGATCCACCCTAAAATTAATAGAGGCCCATTACACATGCACATCTTACTGCAGATTTTCAAAGCAGTAAGACTTTAATCTTGACTTTGGATTCTGTGCCTGCCTTACAGACCATTCTTTTTCCCTCGTGTATTTATTCTGCAGCTACAATTGTAAAACACTTTTGTAAATTGGGGTGGAATGTCACTTGTGACATGTTTTTTTTAATTTACTCAATTGCCCTATCGTAGCTGTGCAGTAGTGTCCAGCAAGCACTTTCCATTAAATCCTTGTGGTTCAGGTTTTGCACATGCATTTTAGTGTTAGTTCACTGGATGAAAGGGAACAGAAAGGCAAAGGGGGAAAACCTACTGTTGGAACTGACCAGACCTTTTCTGAAACTGCCAAGCAGCTGTGAAGCCCCGTTTCCCATATTGCAGAGCACATGGGGAGTTTCTGTTTTTATAGGCCACTGTGAAAAATAGGAAAGAGTCACATGATCTCATAATAAGGGGGAATGTATTCAGTGTACAGAATGCATCAGAATGTGTCGCATGTGCTATTGGGGAAAAGCAGAGGGCAAGTACAAGTAACCCCAGAAAGATTGAAGTGGCTGGGCCAAAGCTGAAACGACACTCAGCTGTGGATGTGTCTGATGGTGAAAGGAAAGTTTGATGCTGCAAAGAACAATACTGAGAAATGCCAGCCTTGATGAACCACAAGCCGGCATTAAGATTGCTGGGAAAAACATCAACAACCTCAGGTGTGCAGATGATACTATTCTAATGGCAGAAAGTAAAGAGGACCTAAAGAGCCTCTTGCTGAGGATGAAAGAGGGGAGCGCAAAAATTGGCTTGAACTAAGATCATGGCATCCAGACCCATCACTCCTTGGCAAATAGAAGGGGAAGTCTTGGAAGCAGTGACAGACTTCACATTCCTGGGATCCAAGATCACTGCAGATGGTGACTGCAGCTATGAAATTAAAAGACACCTGCTCCTTGGGAGGAAAGCTATGGAAAACCTAGATAGTATAATAAAAAGTGGAGACATCACCCTGCCAACAAAAGTCCGTATGGTCAAAGCAATGGTATTCCTAGTACTTATATTTATTAGCTTCTATGATCAAAGGTCTTAAGCTCAATTATAAAAGATGAGTATACAACATTAGCCTCATAATACGAACTTTACAATAAAAGTTTACAGTTGAAGTAATAAAATCTAAAAGATTTTAAATGTTAAAACAGAAGTCATTAATAAAACTATAATTTATTGAAATATCCATTTAAGTAATAATAACTGGGTGCATACCAAATTCTGTTACAGTTGGGTCAAGCCAGATTTTTGTCGCTTTACAGATAAAACTATCATTAAAATTTTAGTGACAGAATAAGTGGTTTCAGGATTAGTATCTGCCAACAGATAGGGGACCACCCAGAGTTCAGTAGGTAATCGGTGTTTGGTAAGAACTGGAGTGATCCAAATCGATCTAAAAGTCGATCACTGATGACATAATAGTAGAAGATGGCCAAGTGTTTCCACAGCTCCAGTCTCACAGTTGCATAAGCGATCCGAGTATAGGATTTTAGAAAAGCGACCTGTTAAATCAGCAGTGGGAAAAGAGTTAAGCCTAGCAAGAGTGAAAACACGTCTATAACTAGGTATTTTTAGGGATCTAGTATATGAAGGGATTCTGGAGGAGGAATACCCAAGGCAAGAGTGAAACATACACGTCTTGCTCGAGCTAAAGTACTAGCCCGATCAAGATTAATCACCTTTATTCTGGTCTACTTTAGGGCTTCCTGATAAGTTAAATTATTCCATACTGTTGGAGGAAATAACTCAATAACTCAAGTCTAGCATCTAAATACCTTTCCCAGCTACTTTTGTGGTTGTCCTCCTTTATCAGACATAGAAGGCCACCTTGGGCATTTATTGCTGAGTAAAGGACTTTGAGTCTGTTTGAAAGCTGCGATCCAGGCTCTAGACTCCAAGGAATATTGG
The DNA here is from genome assembly GCF_001447785.1 of Gekko japonicus. Lineage (NCBI taxonomy): Eukaryota > Metazoa > Chordata > Lepidosauria > Squamata > Gekkonidae > Gekko > Gekko japonicus. The sequence continues at coordinate 241,284 of NW_015173160.1, forward strand.
GCAAATTCCACTCTAAGTGCAGTACCAGCCACACATCTAGGAACCCCAGCCATTCTACGCAAAAAATAGAGAAGTGTACGATCAAGAGATTGAGAAACTGCATTAATCCAAATAGCAACCCCGAATAAAATCTGAGAAGTTACTTTAGCATTGAAAGCTGCTATGACCATTGGTACATACTTGGTTTTTTTTGGCCCCCGAAGGGGATTTTTTAAATTGCATTTTATATAAGGACTTTCCTGCCAACCTAGCAGTTCGAAAGCAAGAAATTGCAAGTAGATAAATAGGTATCACTTTGGTGGGAAGGTAACAGCGTTCCGTGCGGCTTGGTGTTTAGTCATGCTGGCCACATGACCACGGAAACGTCTTCGGACAGCGCTGGCTCTTCTGCTTTGAAACGGAGATGAGCACTGCAACCCTAGAGTCGGACTCGACTGGCTTTCGAGCAAGGGAACCTTTACCTTTACTATATAAGGACTACAAACTATAATGAAAACAGGGAGGGGAAACTACACATAAGGAGAAAGAAAAAATAACCACTACTAACTAAAAACCCAAGAGAGGAGATCTTCAAACTTGCTTATACACAAAGCCATCCCTTAAAATGCTAACCATTTTATGAACTTAGTCAGATGTGCTGATATAACTTTTAAATCTTAAATTTATCTGTTGGGAAAAAGACCCCTAAGCATCTCAATGTTAACCACAATATTTCAAAGGCACAATTCAGAGTCCTTCAGCCTTCATTTTTTCTTATCCTGTCTTTTCCACAGTTTATAAGGACTTTTAGGAGCTGCCGCCCCTTTCTCAGAAAGAGAGTCCTCTCCAGAAGACCCTGAGTCCAGCTCGCCACTGGACTTACTGTCCTTCTCCTCTTTATCCACCTCCTCTGGCTCACCCAACTGGATTCTCAAGAAGTCCCCTGCTTTGGAAACAGAGTCAATCTTTTCTTTTTTATCTTGAATTTTGAAGTTTACGCCCTCTGGATATAACCACCGGTAGCTAATTGCATTTGTTTGAAGAAAAAGAATTAAATCTTTATATTTCTTTCTCCATTGTCTTATTTCAAATGGGATATCTTTCAAAATCCTGATAACACTGTCCCCAATTTTCAGGGGTGTCCCCATCGTCGCTCCCAGGATAGAATCCCTCACGTGCCTCTTCGAGAATCTCATTACTATTTCCCCAGGCAGATTATTCTTCCTTATGTATATGGACCTGTAGACCACATCCATTTCGCTCATCAGATACTCCGCCTTCAGATCTGTCACTGGGGCCAATACTTCACTCATCATTTGCTTCAGATTCTCACCCTTAGTCTCTGGGACACCTTGGAAACGAAGGACCAGGTTTGCCTTCTCCATTTGTAATTGTAAAAGCTGTTCTTTTGTTGAAACTTGCTTCTTTTCCAATTTTTGTACCTTTTTCTTCACCTTTTGAGCAGTAGTGTCAACTTCTTTCTCTTTCTCAGCTGTTTGTTCCATAATTTTAAGAGTCTCATTTAATTGTGTCTGCTGAGTAGTGATGCATTGGTTCATTGTTGACAGCTGTTCCTTGAGATTAGTCATCTAGTCCAGCAGGGGGTGCAGGTACTCTGCCAACGTTTTGGCCAATTCGGTGGTTCCTTCCGGTCGTGGACTCTCAGCTGGTTTCACTTTTAAAAGTTTCTCCTTCTCCATCCTCTTCCCCGCCATCTTTATAGATTGTTTACCTTCGCCAAAATTCTTAAAGTCTCTGAATATGCGCTCATACACTCATACGCGCCTTGGTAAGTCTTTCCCAACAGATTTCGCCGCTTTTACTTCCGCCTCCCC
>NW_015173160.1:243484-321150 GCF_001447785.1 Gekko japonicus
AGGCCGAGTGCCAAAGAATAGATGCTTTTGAATTATGGTGCTGGAGAAGACACTTGAGAGCCCCTTGGACAGCAAGATCAAATCAGTCAATCCTAAAGGAAATCAACCCTGACTGTTCTTTGGAAGACCAGATACTGAAGTTGAAGCTCAAATACTTTGGCCACCAAATGAGAAGGGAGCACTCACTGGAGAAGACCCTGATGGTGGGAAAGATTGAAGGTCAAAGAAGACGGGGACGGCAAAGGATGAGATGGTTAGACAGTGTCATAGATGCAATGAATATGAAATTGAGCCATCTTCAGAGGACGGTGGAAGACAGGAAGGCCTGGCATGATGTTGTCCATGGGGTCATGAAGAGTCGGACTCGACTATGCAACTGAACAACAACAACAATTTGATCTTGTACACTGGTTGTGATCTTGGCAATTTTTTAAAGTCTGTCTTGTGCAGATTGCACTCTTCCTTCAAATTGATTGATCCCAAGTGATTCTTAAGTTTGGTGGTTCACAGAATGTCCATGTGGCTCAGCTGCCATTTTAATGTTAGGCTTCCAGAGACTGCCAAAATGGTTGCCCCAAAAAACTTTGTTCACTAAAGCATTAAAGGGAAAAATGTTTTAAAAGCTTTAGGCTTCCCATCCCAGTCTCTCTCTCTCTCTCTCTCTCTCTTTACATCTCATGTCAATTTCATTCCACGCTGATGACCCCCCCCCCCTTATTTTGTTTGTATGTAGCATGGAAACCTTTTTTTCCACTGGAGATGCTGCCATTTGCCTCCTCTCCAATCCCCCTTTCAAGTCAATACCAGCATGGAATTAAACTTCATGCAGCTCATTTTAAACTTCCCCCTGTCATTTTATTTTTTATTTTTCATTCAGCAATCTGAGATTAGCAATAGTCTCATACTGCTAGACTCATGCCACTTGTAAAAAAAATTAAACTAAGGAGGAAATGCAGCTTGTACACTGATGAAGGGGGAGGATGATGGACGGTGCAGAGTGGGTGGAATGACCTTGATTTGGGTGGGGAGTGAACAAGATGCAGCAAAAGTGTGGGGGAAAATCAGAGGGAATATGTACGCTTTTGAATTACTTTCAGCTTGAAAAGTGAAACAAGGGAGAAATCAGCACAAAAACAATCTCAGAAAACCCAGGAAAGTGACCAGAAAGTGAACTGAGAACTGAAGGGAGGAAAATCAATGAAGAATGACAAAGAAAACACAATGGACATGCATTGGATAAGCGAGAGAAAACACCTGTGCATAATAAGCCACTTAACCATTTGAATAGAAGATTACAGGGAGATGCGCCATTAACTTTGTAACCTCAAATTAAGAGACAACTGGCTCTGCAACATCTGCAGTATATGACCTCTTTTGATTTGCTAACAAATGCATTTGAGAACAATCTGTTCTCCTTTGCTGAACTTCATTGCAATTCTGGTAGCTAAAATTTTATTTTTCATGAATTTATTTACATAAATTTGTTTACAACTTTGGCACCTCTGCATAACTAAATCTGATAGCTGCATGGCATAATGATGTCATCTTATTCAGTGAAAGATCTCTTATTAACCGTGATCAAGTGTATGGGATTGAAATTTATTTAATTAATGGTTTAGAAACTTACAAATAGATAGAAACTTACAAATAGATAGAAATGACCTCACTAAAATAATCAACAAACTGTAAAAGCATGCAAGAAACACAACCCTCATTCAATTGACTTCAGTTACCCTTAAAGATGGCAAATCTGCATGGGATTGTGATGTCAGCTCAATTATTATTGCTCATCCACAAAGGCTGGAAAAAAGACGGCATATTATGTTCTGGGGCAACATTTCCCAAGGAATCCCCCGCAGTTGGCCTAAAACCAAAGAAATGACCCCCCCAGTTAAAGGAGGAAGCAATTGTGTGGATTTGTATGAAAAGAAAGCACAGTACTGAGATTCTGGCAAGAAATAGAGACAAATACAGCTGGAGTGGACTGAAGCACTTTAGTGGTGCATGATCTTTTTCTCTGTAAATCTAATTTGGGGTAGCAGATCTGCTGCTCTGTAATAGTGCCTCTTACTTCTAGCTGTGTTTTACCTGTATAGTTATAAAGAAAACAAAACAAAAAGGGGCATAACCCTCCAGTGTTCTCTCCTTCAAAGGTAACTAAGCCACTAGCCCCCAGAATTTAACATAAGCACTAGCCTCAGGGACTTCGTATCAATTGGTGAAGTGAAGTGCTTTAACAATATGTGTAATATATCTCAAGATTAAAAGAGTGAAGGCCAGGGGGATAAATGGAAAAATTTGGGGGAAAACCTATATTTTTACCCCAAGTGACCCCCCCCCCAGATTTCCAACACAAAACCAGAAGTTTCATCCACATAATGTTTACTGCATTTGGAATTAGTGAAATGCTGTTTAAGACTAAGTATTACTCAAAATGTGTAGAAGGAAGATTTTTACGTAGGACAATCTACAGCATTAGATAATAATATTTCCTCTGTACACTGTAAATATATATAATAGCTTGGATTCTACATAGAATTTCCATGGCGCAGAATTTCGGCAGGCTCCTCCTGTCAGAGAACTCTGATAACCTCCAAGCTATTTCTCTCTCTACTTCATACCCCTGTCATTTCCCCACCCACAGACAGATTTTCCCACCAAAAATATTTTTAGTTCCCCTCAGTGACTGAGCTGCCCTTTAGTAGCATGTATTTCTTCTTTACTTTATAAACTTTAACTGTCTCACCCTGTCACAGATATTAGTTTAGGCTTATGACCCAGCACAGGAACTAGAAGGAACAGATAAAGAAAGAAGTACTTTTTTCCCTTTCTCACAATACAAGAACTCGTGGGCACTCCATGAAATTGCTGAGTGGTCGGGTTAGAACAGATAAAAGGAAGTACTTCTTCACCCAAAGAGTGATTAACACATGGAATTCACTGCCACAGGAGGTGGTGGTGGCTACAAGCATGGACAGCTTCAAGAGGGAACTGGATAAACATATGGAGCAGAGGTCCATCAGTGGGGAAGTTGATGCACTGTATTATTAGTGCTTGGGGGGGCAACAGTGGGAGGGCTTCTAGTGTCCTGGCCCCACTGATGGACCTCCTGATGGCACCTGGTATTTTTGGCCACTGTGTGACAGAGTGTTGGACTAGATGGGCCATTGGCCTGATCCAACATTGGCTTCTCTTATGTTCTTAGAGGGAATACAGGAGCTGTCTTGTTTTTAAATACCCTCTTGAAATGGCATGTGAGGCAAAATTAACTTTCAAAACAGAACAGAAATTTTAATAAACAGGGAATGTATAAATATGAGGATTTAAGGTATAAAAGTTGCTGAGTTAAAACTTTCTAATATATACAAATTTGAGATTTTTGTACAAGAGAGTGTTATTGTAGCTTAATTTCTGAGTTTCAAGTTCTTTTCAGTGAGAGGTTTTTGCTTATTATACATTTTAACTGTTACACAATATTTCAAATACATTCTTAGAGAATAGCTTTGTCTTAGTGCTTCTAGGTTTCTCCCTTCAGATCCCTAGGATTTCCCTTTAGATATTATAGCTTTCCAGTAACTCTTGAGGTGTCTAAGCTCTTCCCCTTTATCACAGACCAGGGTTCTCTTCCCAACCCCTTCCTACTGGCTAGAAGTTATCCTTCTTGTTCCTAAAAAGCAATAACTTCTTCTCCTATTTGGTTTGTCTGGGGGTTCTCTCTAATTCCTCAAACCTCCTGCCAAATTCCTCTTCCAGTTCTATATGTCTGTATAAAGCAGTGTTGTAGCTTTCTTGACTGAAAATCTGAATTCTCCCTCAAAGTAGTTTTAATATATCTTAGACAATGGACTCCCTCTTCTTTTCTCTATAAAAGTACTTTCTCTGACAATTCCCTGACAGAAATCACTGACTCTCAAAGTCTCTTCCCTCAGAAGCCAAACCCTCTGACTACTGATCCAGACATTAGATTCCAGACAAAGATTAAAAGTGATTCAAAAGGTGAATGAACCTTTTCCCTCCAGATCAGCTGTTTTATTTCCGCTCTAAGCTTGTGCTGGCTAATCAGTGAGTGACTAAAACAGCCAATCACATAAGCTCTTCTCTCCAGAGAAGATTAACTCTCAGACTCTCTGTCCCAAGCAGCATCTCTGTGCAATCTATCACACTTGTCTATAAGGTTTTTTTTCTCCCTTACCACCAGATTGAATAGTATCAGACGAATAAGCCTGAAACTCAGATAACAAGATTTTGTCTAGAGCCCAGGTCTCCTGAAGAAACACAAAGTCATTATGTGCCGATAGTTCTTTAATTTCTGAGGAGGTGCTTTTAAGTTTCCATCCAGCAATGTTCCAGGAGAGTAGTTTCAAACAGTGCCCCCTTGGTGCATTTGATGCATTTTCCAGTCATTGGCCCGCATGGATTTGTTGGAAAGAATCATTACAAGATCTAGTTTGTCCAGTTAGACTGGGTCACTTAACAATTATCTTAAGTTTGAGCAGGGATCGTTTTGTAGAAAAAAAGCTGCAGGAGCTCATTAGCATCCTTAAGAAGCTATTAGCATAATAGCTCATTAGCATATGCCATACCCTCTGACTTCACTGGAAGGCCACATAATCCTGTTGAGCATCTATCCCAGAACTCCTGGATCCAGACAGGACATCTGTAGTAGTCTGGCAACTCTTCATTTCACCAAGAGGAACTAGAAATGCTTGCTTTGTCAGTGGATCAGTAGGGACCTCCAGCATGACTATTGGTTGACCACTAGGGCATTGGGCTAATTCAGATGAGTTAAGTTCCACTCTAGAAAAATGAATCTTAACAAGGTTCTCCAAAGAGTTTTCAATTTATTAATTATGGGGATTTATTTGCCAAAAATTAAAGCCCCAAATGATTCAATCAAAGTTGTTTCCATTGGTTTGAAGTCAAATCCTGTAGCTGCCTTAGTTGTCTCATCCTTTGTCACCTTTATTTGATGATTAATAAAGAATGAGGAAGGATCAGTCACTTGCTGAGAAGGTGAAACAAGTTCAATGAACATAGGCTCTTCACTAGACTTTTTTCCTTCCAGTCTTTACCCAGATAGTGTAGTGTATTAGGGAGTAGAGGGAATAGCCTCTGTGTATCAAAAGCTCAACCCAGCCATGTACACCTGTGTGCATGCCAGTCCCAAGTCTAGATAAATGGGGAGGGTTGGAGAAAGTCCTGGTGACCAACTCCAGAAAAATCTGCCAAGAAAATTTTATGGAAAGGCTCTCAAAAGTATCAAACATGGTGTCCAATGGCAGGACACCCAGGCCAAAAGTTACCCAACAAATTACTGGTAAAGAGCAAAGATCTCTAGCAAGTAGTCATGGTATTAATGTGCCTGGGACAAATCCAGGAGGAATCTCAGCTGCTGATAAAGCCAAAAGTGAAAGCAAGAGCCTACGCTGTCCAGAGACACACAGAGTAGCAACATGGGATGTCAGAGGAATGAGTCAGGGTAAAAAGTCATGTCTAAAAAGACCCAGAACAAACAAAAGCGACTGATGCGGGAGCATACCGGGAGCAGGCGCAAGGGAGCGTTCACACTGTTGGGCCAGAGGCATGGCTGTAAGGCACGGCTTTCTTTTTTTGTAATCTGGAGATATGCGCTTATGCGCATGACGTATTAGGGAATAAGAAAAAATCGGCTTTTGGCATTCACACTTTGTTGGTGCAGGATGGACGCAGGATAATCGCACTTTCCAGGGTTTGCTACCACTTTCACCAGGTATCTTTTAAACTCAGGAATGAAGCGTTACAAGACGGGTTGATTATGGGTGGGGAACGCCTGACAGATGTGCCTGTGTGAACGGCCCATTTAATCTGGTTGTGAAACGTTCCTCACATGCGCCTATATCAGGGCAAACTGCCTATCTGAACTCAGCCATAGAATAGCAACATGGAATGTCAGAAGAATGAGTCAGGGACACAGGGCAAATAGGTTATTGTCAAAGAAGAAATGATAAGGTTGAAAACTGACCTCCTTGACATCAGTGAGCTACATTGGACAGACAATGGCTTTTTCCAATCTGAGGATTTTACTGGCTACTATTCAGGACATGACACCAAAAAAAAACAAATGGAGTAAACAAGAAATTTGCTCATGCAGTGGAAGGCTTCTCAACAGTCAATGATTGAATTATTACCATCTGACTTCGTGCCAAGGCCCTCAGAATCACAGTTGTCCAAGTCTATGCTCTAACAACTGATACAATGGAACTCGACCTAGAGGGTTACTATGCCATCATCCAAGAAACTCTGAAAAAAGACATTGTTTACATATTGGGAGATTTCAGTGCAAAAGTTGGCACCCATACTGAGACAGGCATCATGGGTAGATTTGGACTTGGGAGAAAGGAACAATGCAGGCAATCGTTTGGTATAATTTTGCCAAGAAAATCGCTTTCAAATCATGAATACTTGGTTCAAACAGCACAAATGTCACTTATACACTTGGACCTCTCCAAACAAACTATACCATAATCAGATTGACAACATCCTATGCAATCATAGGTGGATCAGTACTCGCTGTCAAGACATATCCAGGCACCGACTGTGGTTCAGATCATGAATTGTTGCTGGCTAAAATCAGAGTGAAACTATGCAACATCAAAAGGACAGCACCATTAAAGAAGTTTGATGTCACCAACATCCCTTCCACATACACAACTGAAGTAAAAAATAGGTTTGAATAGCTGGACATGGCTGAGAAAATGCCTGACAAACTGTGGCAGGAAATTCATTTGATGATCATAGAACTAGCAGCTGAACATATACTATACAAGAAGCCAGAGAAAAAGTGCAAATGGCTCTCAGACAGAACCATAAAAATAAGAGTGAAGAAAAGCAGCCAAACCAGCAGGAAAATGGGAAGAAGACTGAATGCAGATTTCCAGAGGGCAGCAAGGAAAGACAATGAAGTTCTGTGGGATGAGCATTACAAAAAGCTAGAAGAGGATTGCATAAAGGGCCACATCAAGTTTGCATTAATGCAAGTCAAAAAGATTTGAACACCACTTACTGCCTTTAAAGGCATTATCAAAAGCAAGGGAAAGAACTGTCCAACCAACAAGATGTCAAAAACAGATGGCGATAATACACAGAACTGTACAATAGTAGCAAAGAAGCCCAACCTCAGGATACCAAGGAAAGGGAAGTTAAGAAAGAACCAGCCATCCTTGAGGAAGAGATCATGTGGGCAATGAGCCAACTACCAAACAAGGCTCCAGGTGTTGACATCATTTTGGCAGAATTGCTGAGGCCTGTACCACCTGCAATCATCCGAACCCTGTGTCAGAAAATTTGGGAAATCAACACATGGCCAAGACCCTGGAAATGCTCAGTGTTCATTCCACTACCAAAAAAGGGAGACTCCATAGACTGCTCCAATTATTGCACAATCTCTCTCATCCCTCACATTAGCAAAATTCTGCTTAAAATTATACAACGCCTGGCACCAGCCATTGAAAGGGAATTACCAGATGTCAAAGCCGGCTTCCGAAGGGGGCATGGCACTCACAACCATATAGCAAATCTGTATTGGATCATGGAGAAATCTTATGAGTATAAAAAGATGATCTACTTATGCTTCATTGATTATAAAAAAGCCTTTGACTGTGTCGATAATAACAAACTGTGGAGAGCCCTACAAGACCTGGGGGTGCCAGCACTTCTGGTCAAGTTGATACAATCATTGTACACAAACCAGGAAGCCACTGTGTGAACACCATATGGAGATACTGATTGGTTCAAGATAGAGAAAGGAGTATGACAAGGTTGTATTATTTCACCTTTCCTATTCAACATGTATGCCGAAACGATCATGAGGAAGTTAGAGCTGGAAGAGTCAAAAATTGGGTTAAAGATTGGAGGACAGAATATCAACAATCTTCAATATGCTGATGCCACAGCCCTCCTCTTGGAAACTAAAGAAGGCCAAGTTCATGACCACCAAGAAGAAGAGAAGCATCAAAATAACAGTTGACAATGAAGAGATCAAATGTTTGGAAGAATTCACTTTCTTAGGATTACAGATCAACCAAAACAGTGAACATGGTTCAGAAATAAAACCTTGAATCATGCTGGGTCGCACAGCAATGATGAACATGAAACAAATATCGAAGAGCAAGGACATTAGCCTAGCAACCAAATGAAAATTAGTCTGTGCTATTATGTTCCCCATAGCAACCTATGACTGTGAAAGCTGGACCATGAAGAAGCAAGACAGGAGGAAAAATGACTCATTTGAGCTGTGGTGCTGGAGAAGCCTCCTGTGCATTCCTTGGGCAGTAAAGGTGACAAATAAGCAAGTATTGGAATGCATAAAACTAGACATGTCATTGGAACGAAGAATAATAAAACTGTGACTGACTTATTTTGGCCAGGTCATGCAGAAGAACTCACTAGAAAAAGCAATTATGCTTGTATTGGTTAGCAGCAAAAGGAAACCAGGCTACCAAAGAACATGGTGGCTAGACACCATAAAAGTCAACACCAGCCTGAGCATGAAATGACTCAAAGAAGCAGTACAAGATCAGAAAACGTGGAGAGAGCTGGCCCATAGAATCACCAGGAGGCAGACATGACTGAATGGTTAACAACAACAATATCAAAAGCTCTAACAGGGCACATATTGTATCATTTGAGATATGATACTTAAGAGCATATTAAAGATGGCAATCTTGAAGAATAAAAATAAAGTCCTATATGGTCCCTAGGAATCAAACCTGGGAACCATTCCACATATTGCAAATCAGTTAAACTTAAATCCTAAATGCTGTTTTGCTTCCCATTTGTTCTTCTGGAAGATAAGTGTACCACAGTAAGGGAGTATATTTAAAACTATTTTATTTTTGTTCAAAAAGAGAAGCCCTAAATTCACAAAATTAGCACAAAATACATTTTTTAATTTAGATTTTGTGACATCAGAAGTTGATTTTTGCTTGGTGTAATATATTGATGTTGGCAATAAAGCTTTTAATTTCTCATATAACATCTTAGCATCTGAAACTTTACCATCTTGTTTTGTAGCATCACCCACCCTTAAAAGCTTAGAATGAAATCAAGAAGGGTTTTTTTTAGTTGCTCTGCCAGGTCATTAAGTTTGGTATGGATTTTTTTCAAGTGTCTCAGCTATTTAAAAGGTTTGGGTAGCAAGCATATTATAATCAAAAATCCTTTGATCCTTACAAGAAAGACAATCACTAGGCAAATTAAAACCCCTTCTCCTCCTTGGTGTCCGTGGAAAAGAACAAGCTAGTTCTTCCACAGTAGTATCACCAGAAAGCCTGGCACATCACTGTTAAGACAACTACATCTGTTGCTGCTGCACAAAAAATAATAGACAAACATAAGGAAACACTGTGTTAGAACAAAACATACTCTACTAATATGCACTTGTGTCTTCATATATTGATTTAAATACATAAAGACCCTAGTGTATCATATTCATATAATATAAAAACCTAAAGAATATTATATATCTACGAATAGAAAAGTCCACAGCTACAGAGAACTATTCCAGTGCTGTAGATTATCTTGCTCCTGATAGTCTACAGCATTGGAATAAGTCTCTGTAGCTGTGGACTTTTCTATTCATAGATATATAATATTCTTTAGGTTTTTGTATTATATGAACACAAAATGAATATGAGGCAGACTCAGCATGGGTTCTGTAAGGGAAAATCTTGTCTCACTAACCTGTTAATGTTCTTTGAGGGGGTGAACAAACATGTGGACGAGGGGGATCCAATAGATATTGTTTACCTTGACTTCCAGAAAGCTTTTAATAAAGTTCCTCATCAAAGGCTCCTAAGTAAGCTCAAAAATCATGGGATAAAATGACAAGTCCTTCTATGGATCAAACTGGCTAATTAATAGGAAACAGAGAGTGAGTATAAATGGGCAATTCTCTCAGTGGAGGGTGGTAAGCAGTGAGATACTGCAGGGATCAGTACTTGGTCCACTGCTTTTTAACTTGTTCATTAATGATTTGGAGTTGGGAGTAAGCAGTGAAGTGGCTAAATTTGCGGATGATATGAAGTTGTTCAGGGTGGTGAAAACCAGTGAGGATTGTGAAGCACTCCAAAGGGATCTGTCAAGGATGGGCAAGTGGGCGTCAACGTGGCAAATGGGGTTCAATGTGGCCAAGTGCAAGGTGATGCACATTGGAGCCAAAAATCCTAAATATAAATACACATCGATGGGGTCTGAACTGGCAGAGACTGATCAAGAGAGAGATCTTGGAGTTGTAGTAGATAACTCACTGAAAATGTCGAAACAGTGTGTGACTGCAATAAAAAAGGCCAATGCTATGCTGGGGATTATTAGGAAGGGTATTTAAAACAAGTAGAAATATGGTATAAGAAACTTTGGACTCATTACTTAATGGATGCAGTCTCCAACAAACTAAATTGCATGTCACAACTGAGGGGTGACATGATTGAGGTTTATAAGATTATGCATGGGAAAGAGCAGGTAGAGAAAGAGGTACTTTTCTCCCTTTCTCACAATACAAGAACTCGTGGGCACTCAATGAAATTGCTGAGCGGTCGGGTTAGAACGGATAAAAGAAAGTACTTCTTCACCCAAAGAGTGATTAACACATGGAATTCACTGCCACAGGAGGTGGTGGTGGCTACAAGCATGGACGGCTTCAAATGGGAATTAGATAAACATATGGAGCAGAGGTCCATCAGTGGTTATTAGCCACAAGGTATAGATAGGGGCTCTGGGGCAAGTGATGCTCTGTCTTCTTGGTGCTTGGGGGGGGTCAACAGTGGGAGGGCTTCTAATGTCCTGGCCCCACTGGTGGACCTCCTGATGGCACTGGTATTTCTGGCCACTGTGTGATACAGAGTGTTGTATTTAAATCAATATATGAAGACACAAGTGCATATTAATAGAGTGTGTTTTGTTCTAATACAGTGTTTCTTTATGTTTGTCTAACTTAGCCATGCTTCCCATGTTTGTTGCACAAAAATAATAGTCTATTTTACTTTGGGAAGAGGTGGCGTTAAGTCACTCTTAGTCCTCATAGCCCTGCTTCCAAATACTTAACTGTAAAGTAGATACTCAAAATTATAATATCAGTAGTAATGGCAACGAAGTATAGAACCCCCTCCTGAAAAACCCAAATTAAATCCAAATTAAACGAATAACATAACATAAAATAAATAAAATGTGAAATAGAAAAGGTTGCTGTTGGGAAAACTACAGCTATAGAAGAAGAGGAGGGTCTCAGTCTCTTGTCTGTACACCAGCTGTTCCCCCTTCACACCCAAAGTTAATTAGGTTACATTCAGTATCTTATCAGAATGAACATCAAGAAAACATTGTGAAAAGAAACTCGAGCCTGCCCAAACAGCTGCCTTGAAACAGAAGCAAAGCAAAACCCTAACCAGCAGGTCCAAAAGAACAGATAGCATATAATAAAAGCAAAAAAGAAAACTTAGCTCTTCACAGAGCACAACAGAACACCACCACCCAGCCAACCAGAACTGGAAGTCATCCAAGCTATTTATTAGGGGTTCCCTCTTCCTTCAGGATCAGTATTTTACGGGTATTTAGGCTGCTGTAGGAGGGCAAACATCAGTAAAAATCTCCCCTTTCTTTATGTATATGGAAATTCTAGGCAGGACCCAAGCCAACCTATTTTTTAAGATTGTTTAAAGGTGACAAATTTTGTTTATAATAAATATTCTAATTTATATAATGATGATACATTCTTGGAGACCTCAGTGTTTAAAATGTTATAAAGTTTAACTCCATATCATTAATATCTTCATTAATATCTTGTATCATTCATTAATATCTTGTATCAATATAACTGCAAGATGTTCTATACTGAATGTAAAATTCAATGTAGATAAAGGATATCCTTGTCAAGTCATATGATAATGTGGAGAAACTAGAGAGAATAAATGTTTGATTTCACAGCATGTAAAAATACACCTTTTATGTTTGTCTAACTTTGCCATGTTTCCCATGTTTGTTGCACAAAAATAATAGTCTATTTTACACTACAAGCTGTAAACTGCTCAGAGACCCCCATTGGGGGGGTTAGGGCGGTATATAAATCGAAGGTTAAATAAATTAAATAAATAAATATATTTAATATCTCTATACTGTGAAATAAGAATTACCACTCTAGCTTGTCAAAGGCTTTCCCCACATTTCTTTTTTTCCCTTTTTTCCTTCTCCCCCTTTCTTAACCAGTGTCCAATTTATAATAGTGTAAACCTATCTATTCTAGTGCTATTCAAGAATGCCTGCCTATGATAAAGCCCATTGGATATTAAACCTATGATGGTTTAAAAAATTGTAATCAGTGTTCATCAGAATTATTGGTGTACAATAGCCCACTTGCGGGAAAGGCGGGGTATAAATATAATGAAATAAATAAATAAATAAATAAATAAATACAAGTTCCAGATTTAGAAGAGTAATTATTTTACTTTACAAATAAGAGTCAACCTTGCTTGGTTCCTTCAAGAAACTTTTATTAGTAGCACTTGACCAAGAAATCCTTCACTGTTCAGGAACAAAATTAAATAGGGTCGGCTTCTGCCAGACTGATTTGTAGATAGAAGATATACACTAGGATCTCCTAGCTGGAAAACTATTGCTGTCCGTGGTCCAGTAATAGAAAAACTATCCACTGATTTTTAAAGTATGGGTTACATATTATGGAATAATAAACTGATGGTCCTGAAGGCCAGTAGATTCTTCTCACAAAGGAATTCATACAGTTAGGACAATAGAGGTTTATTTGCAGGTGTTGGCTTTCAGATACACAGGTATATAATAAACTCCAAATGCACTGAGAAATACCCTGATAGCCAGCAGCATCTTACTCTGCCGTATAAGGTTTCAATTCCTGAAATTCTGACCAGTGGCTCACTCCGACTTCTGACAAACATGGCTCTACTGCAGCTGGATGGGCTATTCGCTTAGCTGTAGAGTGGCTAACTGGCCTGGAGAAAAATGCCCCACCCTTTAATAGACGTTTAATGGTATATTAATGCCTCTGGATATTTTTCTTCAGGCCAGTTGGCAACTCTATATGTAATCCTTGTGCTTCACAGTCTCATAAGCATCATGCTGTTTCATAGAGAGCAATCCTACCCAGAATCCTACACAGGCTAGTGTGACTTACTCTTAGAAAAGTGTTTTTAGGATTGCACTGTTCCTGATTACCTGCTGCTCTAACTCCTTCTCCATTGCTGCATGCAATACTCCCTCACACACACATTTTCTATCTCCTCCTGAAGGTAGTTCCCACCTTTTAGTTAGCTCACATGCTCCTCCCTGGAATAATTCCTTTATGATACTCCAAATGTTTATGCCTTGCTGCTAGAGATACTGCTCTTTTCTTCACAATGGCTGTGCTTTTTCTAAGATATACGAAGGTGTCAACCAGCAAACCTGTCTCAATATATCTGTGCAACCTGGTTCCGCAACCCTCTTTATTTATGATAAAATCATACCATCTGATTCAGTTAGGATCTATTTCATAATCCTAAAGGAAACTGTAGTAGTGCAGTAGTACTTCCATCTGAACTAACCTATCCTGTTTCCATTCTCAGATTTGCATCCTCCTACATGCAAAATGTATGAGGTACTTGTTAATTAGGTTAGAACTTTAGGTATGATAATTTAACAAAGCATAACCATGGCTAACATCTTTCATTAAATATAGTATTGAACATAGGCAAGCCTTATATTTAAGATCCAGGCCTGCAAATGGGTTGAAGAGATCAAAAGGGAAACATCTAACTGTGGTCATGGGAAAGCTGGCAAGTTACTTTGTGCCTTTGAATAGCAAAGACAAATGGAGCCACACCATTTGTCACTGAAAACACACCTCACTTTTTCTGTTGATGCTTGATTTACACTTCAGAGGGGAAGCATCCTGTCATAAATTGTTTATCTTCTGAGCCATTTGTTGTCACAGCTTCATGTCACAAAACTTCAAGGGACTGAATTTTGTATTGGCTCAAGGGCCCCAGCCTAGAAGTTTAGCTTCCCTGTTGTTCATTGGAGCAGCCTGTTCCAGCTATCCGGAGGTAATGGGCTGACCTTGCTATAGGTGCCTGCCTGGCACACACACCAAAAGGATCCTCTTTGGACAAAGAGACTTGGGAAGTTTCCTTAATTCAGCCATGAAGAATAGCACATGGTAGATATGAATTTAGATTGTACTGTGTAGTTAGAAACCTACTATGTAGCTTTATTGTTTTCTGCTCATGGCTTTGTTCCTCTTTGAAGGAAGCTTCTATGGATTCAACATGGTATGTTATGTAAATAATGCCTCCTTAATGATGCTAATATATTGTATTTAGTTGCCTTGTGAAGAAAGTCAAATCAATTCCTAGCACCCTACGTTTTTTTCTGTTTCACATTTTCTCCTGATCCTTCTCAATTCACTGAGATTTCTAAATTGCTTTTCCACCTACAAATAATATAAATCATTTCTCTTATTCAGATTTTAAGTCTATGTGTCATCAAACTGTAATCCATACTTGATCAATTGGATAAAGTTTGTTATGGAATCATCTAGTTAATAATGAAATCCTGTAGCATGTTCTGGAGTGCCAGTTACTTTACCAACATCTGTGATTGTCATGTGTTTATTAAATTATTAGCTTATCACTATGAAAGGGAAGGACACTTACAGATATCAGCTTTGCGGAGATTTCTCATTCGTATTATTCGCACAGTAAGCAGGTTGCAAGGAAATGTGTCCATTGGCTGGAAAAACAAGGTTTAGAAGGCCAAGGTAAATGTTAAATTGTTATGAGGTGTAAGTAAGAGTCCTGTCAAGAAAAATAACCTAACTATTAGTCACTTTGCTGAATAACATTAAAATCTTGTTTAGGCTGAAGAATGAAAATAAACATTTCCCAGGTCACTGCTCAGATCACGCAAGCCCTTTTCAGACATTCTGAGGAGGTAGAATGGGTAGGCCTGGAAAAGGAAGCTCCACCTACATGCATTGATTAGAATGTATGGCTAGACCCGGACTGTATTCCACTACCAGTGGAGGAACAGAATTCCACTGCAATAAGCTTTCTGGAAGTCAAGGTAAACAATATCTATTGGATCCCCCTTGTCCACATGCTTGTTCACCCCCTCAAAGAACACTAACAGGTTAGTGAGACAAGATCTTCCCTTACAGAACCATGCTGAGTCTGCCTCAATAGGTTTTGTTCATCGATGTGCCTACTAATTCTTTCCTTAATAATGGTTTCCACCAATTTACCTGGTATCGACGTCAGACTGACTGGCCTGTAATTTCCCGGATCTCCTCTGGAACCCTTTTTAAAGATGGGAGTGACATTAGCTACCTTCCAGTCCTCAGGAATGGAGGCAGATTTTAAGGAAAGATTACATATTTTTGTCAGGAGATCCACAAGGTCACATTTGAGTTCTTTCAGAACTCTCGGATGTATGCCATCTGGGCCTGGGGATTTATCAGTTTTTAAGTTGTCTATCAGTTTTAGGACCTCCTCTCTCGTCACCTCAATCTGACTCAGGTCTTTCAACACCCCTCCCGAACTCAGCGGTTCTGGAGTGGGCAAGCACTTCTCATCTTCCACAGTGAAGACAGAGGCAAAAAATGCATTTAGCTTCTTAGCCTTAGTAAGCTTGTCACTTGATCAAAGAAGGAAATGAGGTTGGTCTTGCAGGACCTGTTGGGGACAAATCTGTGCTGACTTCCCTGGATCACGAAGTTGTCCTTTAGATGCTCTCTGACTGACCCCTTTAAAATCTGCTCCAGTATCTTCCCAGGCACAGAGGTTAGATTGACTGGGGTGTAGTTTCCTGGGTCATCTTTCCTCCATTTTTTGAATATTGTGATCACATTTGCCCTCTTCTAGTCAGGAAGATATGTAAAAAATTATTTCAGAGGGTATCTGATAGAGGGCAAATTGTTTCAGCAATTTTGGCTGTGTTTTTATTTTGTCATTAATTTATCTTTTGTTTTTATCTCATGTGCTTTGTTAGCCACCTTGAGTCTAAGGAAATCAGTATCAGTATGAAAAGCAAATAAATTGTCTACTGAGATATCCCTTATGCAAAATACTGTCTCCAAGTTTCAGTTCCTTATATGTGTATGAGTGACGTAACTCATAGTTTTCAGGACAAACCAGATACAGACTGTAAAGCATTTTTCCCCTTAGCAGTTATATGATAAATAACAATTAGTTAATGAGAACATACCTATTATCTTCCATGCAGTTAGAACCGCACCCACGGGAAAGAAAAGTGTGCAAAGTACATAGGGATGCTTCATTCTACTAATGGACATTATGACTAAGTATCCTGATAACAGGAAATGAGGATTGCCATAGTAGCATTTCACCAGCATTAGAGAATCTGCAGGTGTTATTTTTATGCTTGCATATTCATGAATCATATTGTTTCACATGACATTTAAGTTCCACCTGAAAATGGAATTAGAGGTGATGTTTAGATGTGAATGGAGATGATAATAGTATCTTGACTCTTCAAATGGTACTCCCTGACAATTGCAACATTTATGATGTCGAATTAAGTTCTACAAAGTTGTACAAACCCATGGAAATTGCTGATTCATTTCAGACAAGGAATGAAGGTTGATACCCAGGTGTTTCTAAACCCCTAAGTCCAGGAAATGTAGAATGAATTATGAAATCATAAATACCTTCTTGGAAACTACTAGCAGCCCTAGATTAATAAAATAAATGCAATTTATAACATTTTAAAAAGAATTATATAAAATTCCATATAGTTGAATCCACTTTGTCTAACTTAACTTCATAGTTCATTTGTTTATGTAATGTGGAAGGAAGTTGTCCAAATAGTGGGTACTCCCTGGAAGTTAAAGATAACATGGGGAAAATGAGATTCAATGTTATCTTCTGTTATGATTTTATTAGCATTTAGCAGTTGATTTGTCAAAAAGACATACATAGGGTCCAGTCAACATGGGGTGAAAGTGGAGGGATGAAGAAGAAGAAGAAGAAGAAAGTTAGAGTTGGAAGGACCTTGCAGGTCGTCTAGTCCAACCCCCTGCACTCTGTAGGAGCATAGCCGAAAGATAGCCCTACAACATACCCGAAAGATGGTCATCCAGCCTCCGCTTGAAAACGTCCAGCGAAGGAGCATCCACCACCTCCCGAGGCAGTCTATTCCACTGCTCAACCACTCTTACAGTTAGGAAGTTTCTCCTGATATGTAGCCGGTATCGACTCCCTTGTAATTTCCACCCATTAGATCTAGTCTTGCAATCCGGAGCAAGAGAGAACAGATCTACTCCATCTTCTACCTGACAGTCCTTCAAATATTTGAAGACTGCAATCATGTCCGCCCAAAGCCTTCCCTTTCCCAGGCTAAACATACCCAACTATTTCAGTCTTTCCTCATAAGACTTGGATTCCATCCCTCTCACCATCCTGGTTGCCCTCTTCTGGACATGCTCGAGCTTGTCAACATCCTTCCTAAAATGTGGTGCCCAAAACTGGACACAGTACTCCAGGTGAGGTCTGACCATAGCAGAATAGAGTGGAACTACCACCTCCTGTGATCTGGACACAATGCAGAAGAAGAAGAAGAAGAAGAAGAAGAAGAAGAAGAAGAAGAAGAAGAAGAAGAAGAAGAAGAAGAAGAAGAAGAAGAAGAAGAAGAAGAAGAAGAAGAAGAAGAAGATTTATACCCCGCTCTTCACTTGGAGTCTCAAAGCAGTTTACAATATCCTTCCCTTCCTCTCCCCACAACAGATACCCTGTGAGGTAGGTGGGGCTGAGTGAGCTCTGAAAGAACTGCTCTTGAGAGAACAGCTCTGAGAGAACTGTGACTGACCCAAGGTCACCCAGCTGGCTGCATGTGGAGGAGTAGGGAATCAAACCCAGTTATCCAGATTAGGGTCCGTGGCTCTTAACCACTATAGCAAACTGGCTGTCAACTAGTGCACTGGCCCTAACCCCTGCTCATGACCAAGCATATAGGCCTCACTGGTACCTACACATGTTCACTTCAGCATGAATACAGTGCCTACACTGTTTGAACTGTATTAATAAAGCCCAAACATGTCCAAATGTTTGTGATTAGGGAGGTCTCTACACAACCCTGAAATGGCAGAGCTGTACAGTGGAACCTTACCATTCACAGTGGTTCTGTTTCTGGGATCACTGTGAATGGCAAATCTGCAAATACTGGAAGTCAGGAAGTTCTGCTGTCACCAGATAGAGACTGGGAGACCAAAATGGCCTGGAAAGGCCCCACTACTTCTCCCCCTCAACTCTTGGAGTGAGATTCATCCCAGGTGAATCATGTATAGTGCCTGGACTGGCTGCAGCATCACTGTCACAAACTGGTGGCCATCTCACCAGCCCAACCTGGGCAAGACAGGCTACAGTCACACAAACAAACTTTCAAATTGGATTTTTACTGTGTGAACTGGCAAAATCCAGTTGGAAAGTGCATTGAAAGTGGATTATTTAGTGTGTGTGACCGCAGCCACAGGCAGCAATGCTGGAGCAAAGCAATGCTGTTGGCTAGCAAGGGAGGTAGCTGCCACTGATAAGTGAGTCATTTCTCTGGGCAAGAGCAGTGGCTGCCACCATGTTAGTCACCTAACAGGTGCAATGGCTGCCAGGAGGGCACAGTGGCCACCATGTTATCACCTGGAATACAAGGTGGCTTCCATAAAGCCTGCTTCCTCCACATGTAGGCACCATGTTGACAAACCAAAGATCAGGCAGAGGAGACACCAGTGCACTTGTGTCCACTCTCCCTCTCCCAAAAGGTAGAGGAATCATGCAATGAAGGACAATTGCATGATGTGGTCGGGCAGAAGACTGCAAACAAGTGAAATTGTGAGTCACAAATCCATCAGTGTTGAGGGTCTTCTGTATGTGCACACACATGCCATTGGATCCAGACTAAATTGGCAGTTTTCACTGATCCCCCCTTTCTGCTGCAGATCACCGACAAGTCATTCCTCAGAGTCTTCTGTCCCACCCAGGAGTAGCAGTTTGTGGAGATCGGTGCACTGCAGTAGAATGGGCACTCCCTGAAATTGCTGAGCGGTTGGGTTAGAACGGATAAAAGAAAGTACTTCTTCACCCAAAGAGTGATTAACACATGGAATTCACTGCCACAGGAAGTGGTGGTGGCTACAAGCATGGACAGCTTCAAAAGGGAATTAGATAAGCATATGGAGCAGAGGTCTATCAGTGGCTATTAGCCACAAGGTATAGATAAGGGCTCTGGGGCAAGTGATGCTCTGTCTTCTTGGTGCTTGGGGGGGGGGTCAACAGTGGGAGGGCTTCTAATGTCCTGGCCCCACTGGTGGACCTCCTGATGGCACTGGTATTTCTGGCCACTGTGTGATACAGAGTGTTGGACTGGATGGGCCTTTGGCCTGATCCAACATTGGCGTCTCTTATGTTCTTATGTTACTAGAATGTGGGAACACCATCAACATTATTTACTTGGATTTCAGTAAAGTTTTTGACAGGGTTTCCCAAGATGATCTGATGGCTAAACTGGAGTACTGCAGACTGGACTCTCGGATAGTTAGGTGGTAGGGAACTTTTTGGAGAACCACACCCAGAGGAGTTGTCAATGGCATTTCATCTGATTGGAGGGTTCCAAAGGACTCAGTTCTAGGCCTAGTAATCTTCAATATTTTTTATAAATGATCTGGATGAGGGAGTGGAAGGACTACATAAAATTTGCAGATGAACCAAATTGAGGGGAGTAGCAAACACACCAGAAGACAGAGATAGAATTCAGTGAGATCTGAACACACTGGAAAAGTGGGCAGATGTGAATAAGATGTAGTTCTACAAGGATAAATTAGTTCTACATTTGGGTAACAAAAATGAGAAGCATGCATACTGGATGGGGGACACAGTTCCGGGTAGTAATGTGTGTGAACAAAATCTTGAGGTATAGGTATACAGTAAACTAAATCTGAGCAGTCAGTCTGATGCAAAAGCAAAAAAGGGTAATGCGGTCTTGAGGTGTATTAACAGAGGCATAACATCTAAAGCACAAGATCAGAGAATCATAGACTTGGAAGGGATCTCCAGGGTCATCTAGTCAACCCCCTACACAATGCAGGAAATTTACAAATACCTCCCCCCACACACCCCCAGTGACCACTGTTCCATGCCCAGAAGATGACAAAATACCTCCAGGATCTCCAGCAAAACTGGCCTGGAGAAAAATTGCTTCCTGACCCCAAAGTGGTGATCAGCATTTCCTGGGAGTGTAAGAAAGGGCCACAAGAACTAAGATGTCATAGTCCTGCTGTATACTACATTGGTCAGGTCACACCTGGAGTACTATGTCCAGTTCTGGAGGCCTCATTTCAAAGAGGATGTGGACAGAATGGAGCGCATACAGAGGAGAGCAACAAGAATGATCGGGGGCCCTGGAGACCAAACCCTATGAGGAAAGGCTGAGGGACTTGGAAACGTTCAGTATGGAGAACAGGAGGTTGGGGGGGGGACAAGTATTTGAAAGGCTGTCACTTAGAGGAGAGCAGGGAGCTGTTCCTGTTGGCAGCAGAGGATAGGACTTGCAATAATGGGCTTAAATTATTGGAAGAAAGGAACTGGCTGGATATGTGGGGATTACATTAAGAGTACTTCAGCAGTAGAATTGGCTGCCTAGGGAGTTGGTGATCTCCCCCTCATAGGCAGTCTTCAAGCAGGTGCTGGATGAACACTCGCTTCACACTGATCCTGCATTAAGCAGTGGCTTGGACTAGATGGCCTGTGTGGCCTCTTCCAAATCTATATGTCTATGATTCTATAAATGCAGGAAGTGAAGGCACCTTCTGAACCCACTTTGGTAAGCCATTCCAAAGGACTGGAACTACCTAGGGATGCCAGGTATCCCACTATAGTAGGAGACTTCCTGACAATCCCCACTCCCCATTGCCTGGCAGCGACTCAACAGCTGGTGGGAGAAACAAATGGAAAAATGAAGTGCACCAGCACTACACATCACTTCTGGTTTAATCATAGAATTTGGTCCTAGAGTGTTGCCCCTTTTGTCAAGACATCTCTTCCAGTTTAACCATAGAGTTTTGGTGAACCCTACAGTGTTGCCTCTGATGTCATGACATCACTTCCACTTTTTCTCCAGAAGTGATGTCAAATGCTAGTGCAACACCAGCACATTTGTCCCTGCCTCCGAAATCCTCACAGAGGATGGCATCCCTAGACCTACAACAGACAAAGCCTATGATCTAACTGTTGTCATGTGGACAATCCTAAAAGAAGGCCCTGCAAAGAGAAGGCTGTTTAAAGAACACAGCTGGCACATGTTGGTAGATGCAGTTTGGTAAGTATGAGGACCCTAGGCTGTGAAGAGCTACAAAGGTAATCTTGATTTATTATTTGTTCAGAAATGTTGTATGCTGCCTCTACCCAACTAAAACAACAAACCAAACCAAAATGACCAAGACACCAAAAAGAAGTCAATAAAAACAGATCAATAAAACAAACCAAGTCAATAAAATAGATAAATAAATACAAACATGCCAAGCTAATAAAACATGCCATGGAATAAAAGCACATAACAGAGGTCTAAAATTACATTGGTAAAACAATAATCAGGCAAAGAGTAGAACATAAAGCAACAAAAATGATGGAAGTTCTTAATTAAAAGCTGCGGTAAGAGAAATATTTGGGCCTTGGCCTAAAATTTGAAAATTCACAAATTTTCATATCTTGAAATTTGATGTTAAAATTTGACCTCAGGATTATATATTCAATTTTTGAATTGAATTTAGAGAACATCAGAATTTGAAATACAACTATTTTGATTGATATGAATTAAGAATAGAACAGTTACTAAATTCTATTGCAAACATTTCTACTTCAAAATTACCCAATTTTGAACGCTGATTCTGAATATCATGCATTCAGTGAAAATTTACACAATTATAGTGCAATCCTCTGTAGTCATACTGTTCAAAGTTTTCAAAGTCAACAGCTTATTCAGAGAATATGTGGTTCACAATCAAAATTTGCAAAGGAAAAGAATGTATGCTATTAGGTTAGCTCTTACATATCCCTTTGCACACACAGCGCTGTCCCTTCCATTGAAAAGGTGGGAAACTTTTTATAGTTGAAAAGAGTTCAAGGTCTATACTGGAGATTCTGCATTCTCCAAAGACTGATAGATTAAAGCAACATTTTAGAGGAGTACCAAACAAGAGATTCCACTTTGGATGATGTTCTCGTGTCATATTAAAACCATGCATTTAATATCAGAATTAAAGCTAGCTATATAAGGAAATCATTTTGATAATCATTTCCACTGAGTTCAACTGGAAACATTTGCCCACTTGTCCCCTACACACACTCTAGTATGAAATACACAGGGGTTGCATTCCTCATCCCAAGAGATCCTCCTTTGCCTATTTCAGATACATAGGAGAATGCAGGTCCATTCAACTGACATTAACATTTTCACTTGTAGAGCAGGTACAAGGAGACACAAATTGGCAGATAAATGAGCTTCTTCTTCCTTTCTTCAAGCAGAGGGGTGTGTGGGGTGTGTGTATTGTTTTGATTAAAAATAGAATGCACATGTGCTTTTATATATGGATGGGCAGACTCATGAGAGTCTGAGAGAGAGAGATGTCTGAGTGATATATGAGAGAGAGAGATGTCTGAGTGATATCGGATCATGACTCAGCAGGTCTTTCACTCAGAGAGATGATCCAATTCTTTGTCATTAAAGATTGGTCTTATCCCTATGTCCTAAGTGTGTAGGTATGTTTGTTCTTCACCATCACATGTGGATGGTGTAATGTCCCCCTTTGGCTGTGGGTTCCCAGGTTAGAGTACTCACTCAGGTACATGTTCTCAGGTCCATTCAGCAAAGACAAGCTGGCTCAAAACTTCAGCCGTTTATTTGCAAGGAGACAACTCCAACAACCAACAACTTCAGCTTACATACAAAACTGGAAACAGAAACAAGAGCTCTACCCAATAGGAACAAACTCAATCACACAGATATTGGGGGAGGAGCAGACCAGAGGTCATTTCGGGGAGGATCGCGGGGGATCGCAGTTCCCCCAGGTGAGGTGCAGGGGGTGGGGCCCACGATGAAGCCCCGCCCCCTGCTTCCAGCCTCCCCGCTTCCAGCCCTCATTCAGCCTCACTCAGAGGAGGCAGGAGAAGAGGGAGGGTAAGTTGCTTCCCCCCGCCTCTCCCCACCCCTGCCTGCCTGGGGCCAGGGAGGGCCTTGGCGGGGCTTCCTCGCACTCCCACCAGCCTTTCAGGTCCACCGCTGTGCCCCTGGTGTCAGGGGGTGTGGCATATGCTAATGAGTTATGCTAATGAGTTCCCCTAGCTCTTTTTCTACGAAACGACTCCTGGAGCAGACTATTTCATTACACACACACATATATACAATAAATATACCACCTCCCCCTTCTTTACTTTGGTGTGGTTGGTACATCCCAAATATTACAAAAATGTGGAATTAGAAGTTGCTAGCACTTGACTCACCATTGGGGTTCGCCTTTACTGCTAACCCATCACATAGTCCTTAATTCTAGAAGGCAACCTGGCCACCCGCCAATGTTCCCTCTAAGCTGTGAAATCTTGTGAGCAAAAATTCTACTTTGTGAGCTAGTGGCATCAAAGTTGTGAGCAAGTGATTTGGCTGTTGCATAAATTAGTTTGCTCTGTAGCCATCCTTCCCGGGCTAAGACAAAAATGTGTGAGCCGGAGGCTAAAAAACTGTGAGCTAGCTCACACTAACTCAGCTTAGAGGGAACACTGCCACCCGCCACTCTTTGTTCATACACCTTCAGCTGGGGGGGGGCATCATCAGGCCCTGGGAGCACATCTGGAGTGCTATGATCCTCTTCTCCAGGCAGGTCTAGAATATCAGCTGAGACCTGTTCTGAGAGTATGATCAGGCACAGCAGCAGATTCCGGAGGTGCAGAGGAACAATCTTTTCTCAAATGTCTCCTGTTCCTCCTATACATGTTTCCGTTCAGCATTTCAACAGTACAGGAATGTGGTTCAGTCCTCTTTCCTGTAACTGATGCTGGAACCCATCCCATATGGGTCTGTATCTGCACCTTCTCCCCCTCTTGAAGGGGTGGATGGGACATGGCCTGTTTGTCATAGCAGGCCTTTTGTTGACACTGAAGGACCTTCAACTTCTGTGGAACTACAGATGGCAGTCTGGGTGTTAAAGCTGCCAATGTAGCTGGTAGATTGCTGCGTAAAAGCTTTCCCATAAGGAGCTGTGCGGGGGCATACAGGCATTTTCCTTAAATTGAGTAAGGCAAATTAAGATCTGAACCATCTAATAAAGCTTTTTTGAACATGTGTTTGAACCATGCATTCAGCTTGACCATTGGATTGGGGATAGCCAGGACTGGAGTGATAGATATATCATATTCAGATGCAAATTGTTTCATCACCGAACTCGCAAATGGGACATAGTCACGAATGAGCTCTTTAGGAATACCATGGTGAGCGAACAGTGCTTTCATCTTGGCCACAGTCATATCAGCTGTCTTGTCAAGTAGCAGTAGAACCTCATAGTATTTGGAATAATTTGTTGTTGTTGTTCAGTCGCACAGTCGAGTCCGACTCTTCGCAACCCCATGGACCAGCTCCCGCCAGGTTCCTGTCTTCCGCCGTCCTCTGAAGTTGGCTCAATTTCATGTTCATTGCATCTATGACACTGTCTAACCATCTCATTCTTTGCCGTCCCCATCTTCTTTGACCTTCAATCTTTCCCAGCATCAGGGTCTTCTCCAGTGAGTGCTCCCTTCTCATTTGGTGGCCAAAGTATTTGAGCTTCAGTTTCATTATCTGGCCTTCCAGGGAATAGTCAGGGTTGATTTCTTTTAGGATTGACTGATTTGATCTTCTTGCAGTCCAAGGGACTCTCAAGAGTCTTCTCCAGCACCATAGTTCAAAAGAATCTATTCTTCAGCGCTCGGCCTTCCTTATAGTCCAACTCTCGCAGCCATACATTACTATTGGGAATACCATTGCTTTAGAATAATAGTCAACATCTATAAGGTAGGACTGGCCATTGAAGGTTAAAACTGTCAGTTGCCACCTTGAACCAGGGCAATTCTGGGATCTCATGGGAGATCATTGGCTCCCTGCAGTTGCTAGGCTGAAATTCCTGACATGGCCCACAATATTCAACCCATTGCTCTTATGTGAGCATTCATGTTAGGCCAGTACATGATTTGAGGAGCCTGTGCTTTCGATCTCTGCATACCTTGATGGGGAGAGTGAAGCAGGGCTAGCATGTGAGCCTATGCACCTTGGGGAATCAATATTTTAGGGCCAATCATGAGTAAGTCATTTTCAATCCTGATTTGATCCCTAAGAGGCCAATAATGTCTAAGATCTGGTTTAACTTGCTTTTGCTGATGTGGCCATCCATGAAGATGCAGGGGTCTGAGAGGTCTGTCCTTGTGTGGCCTTGCAGCTACTTTAGCAAGGAATCACCAAGTGGTTCAGTATCCGCCAAACTGTAAATTACTTTGTCCTCATAAATGGGATCAGGTGTAGAGGGCAGAGGGAGCGTAGTAGCTCTGAAAAGGGTGTCTGCCACCTGCATGTCTTCACCCTTAGTGTAAGCGATCTGGATGTCATATTTTTGGAACTGTAACAGCATCCTTTGTAGTCGTGCTGGAGCCTTTCCAGTAGGCTTGGCAAAAATTGCTTCCAGGAGTTTGTGGTCTGACTGAACTATCACTTGAGCACCAAACATGTACTGGTGGAATTTAGTCATGGCAAAATGAATTGCTAGAAGATCTTTTTCAATTTGTTCATAGTTTTCCTCGGCCCATGTCAGTGTTCTTGAAGCATAAGCAATAGGTTGCTTCTGTTGAAACAGGCATGTTCCCCAACTGTCTTTGGACACATCTGCCTGTACCTCCAATTGTTCTCCTGGATCAAAGTATCAGAATAC
Organism: Gekko japonicus; assembly: GCF_001447785.1. Taxonomy (NCBI): domain Eukaryota; kingdom Metazoa; phylum Chordata; class Lepidosauria; order Squamata; family Gekkonidae; genus Gekko; species Gekko japonicus. The sequence continues at coordinate 269,475 of NW_015173160.1, forward strand.
TGGAGCAGTTGTGATGGCTTATTTTAGACTGTTTATGGCTTCCTGCTGTTCAGGGCCCCATTGCCACAGTGTATCATTTTTTGACAGGGCTCCCAGAGGTGCAGTCAGACTTGATTAATTTGGTATATATTGGACCAGGTATTGTATAGTAGGCCTTTCTTGTCCACAGGTGGACTTTCTTGTCCACAGGTGGGGACATTTTGTTGATAGCTTCTACTTTGTCATCATCTGGTCTGATGCCATCTTTAGAAAACACATGACTCCTATACTTGACCTCTTCTACCAGGAACTGTATCTTATCCTTGTTAAACTGTACACCCTTTTTGTCGTGCTCTCTGAAGAACATGCTTTAAAATGATCTCATGTTCCTCTTTGGTGCTGCAAAGGTCATGCCATCTGAAATAATATGGACACCTTGGATGTCACCAAAACATTCATAATTTTTCAGCTGAAATACTTCACTTGCTAACCAAATACCAAAAGGGAGTCTGTTAAAGTGCTATCTTCCCCATGGGGTGTTAAAGTTACACACTTCTGCTGATTCTTTGTCTAGTTTTACCTGCCAATAGCCATGCTTTTCATCTAGGATAGTAAACATCTTCTTCCCAGGCAAGTTTTTCCTGACATCTTCAATAGGGATGTGCATTCAGTTCGTCCGAACCGAATGCACCCCCAAAAATGGCCCATTCAGACCCCTTTCGGGCTGCTGCAGGCCGATTCAGATTCTCTGATCTGAATTGGCTTGCCGCCTAATTGCCACCAAAATTTGCCCCCATTATATCCTATGGGCCATTGAAGTCAATGGTGAAAACATAGGGTATATTCTGGAGGCTGGAGGGGAGGGGGTTTGATGGAGAGGCTCCAAACTCACAGGGTAGCTGCTGTAGCCTCTCCCCAAGATACCAACCAGGTGCTTTTTTTTTATAAGTATCAAGATAACATAAGCCTCCTTTAATTTTCTCTCCCTTTTCTGTTTTGTTCCTCTGCTTCAAAGCAGTGGAGCAGGAAAAAATCTATCTTGCTCCAGATCTTTGCTGGAGGCTTTCTTTCACACTACTGTTTAAATTCCAAAAAGTACAGATAATTTTAGGTTCAGGTGATGTCACTTTCAGGAAACTCCCCCAAACCCACCTCTTCCTCTGAAGATTCAATAAGCTTAATTTTGACTGTATGAGACCATATGCATTATAATAAAAACAAAGAAGTATGCATGTTAGGCCCTAGAAAAAGATCACCAGTCCTTCACACTATGCAAAATATACAACAGAAAGGCTGAAGAATCTGAAACTGAACACTCTACCAAAAAAAACCCCCAAAATCACAAATTCGCCTTCATACAGAAGAATCACAATCATCTTTTTTAAATTGTGGCTAGGATTCAGAGAGCTAAGTTACATATCTGCAAGTGTTTTGTTATGCAAGATGCTTCCTTTAAAAGCAACCTGCCCGAGTTCATCCCCCAAACCTCCAGGTGTATCCCAACTCAAAGCTGGCAACAACTGCTGATCTCAACTTTTCCATTTATTTATTTATTTACTTGGTTTTGGTGCAGTGTGCTGGAAGTGACATCATAGGAAGGGGGTGGAGCTTGGGAAATGACATCACTTGACCTTTGACCTGGAACTGACATCACAGGAATCTGACCTGGCAACCCTAATGCAGTGAAACAATACTGCACTTTTGTAATCCTCAGCCTCTTTTACAGTTTCAACTTCTGTTTCCATCTCCTCCATTTCTCCCCAGAATTTCCCACAGAGGGTAAGTCTGATGGAGGCTTGAAATGCTCCACTGTGTTACGAGGGATGCAATCTGGAACCTTCCTGTTCAGTGCTGGAGATTCAAAGGAAATACAGGCCAACGTCTGACACCACGTAATGTCCACATTTGGCTGTGGGTTCCCAGGTTATAGTACTCACTCAGGCACCTGTTCTCAGGTCCATTCAGCAGAGACAAGCTGGCTCAAAACACCAGCCATTTATTTGCAAGGAGACAAGTCCAACAACCAACAACTTCAGCTAATGTACAAAACTGGACACTGAAAACAAGAGCTCCACCCAATAGGACCAAACTAAATCACACAGATATTAGGGGTGAAGCAGACTGTTCCATTACATACATACATAGATACATACATACATATGTACAATAAATATACCACAGACAGGAATCTTTACTTCTCAGCCTTTATCTTTCCAATCTTCAAGGCAGGCTGCCTGTCTCTAAGGATTAAAATCTGGGCCTCTGCCTCTAAAAAAAGAGAGAGAGATCCTCTGCGGCCTTCATATATAATTGAATATATTGGGGAAGTGAGAAAAGGGGCCACCAAGAGAATATATTTGAATCTATTTGAAGAAGTGTGCATGCACACAAAAGCTTATACCCAGAATTAAAATTTGTTGGTCTTAAAGGTACCCCTGGACTCAAACTTTGTTCTATTTTTTTCCTACTAATTTACTTGGAACAGATGTTTGGCTAACTGACCAGCAATTCCATAGATATTCTTTTATTTCAGTGTGATATTTGCTCCTTTTCATTTCTCTGGCATGAAGGCCAATTTTACTGACAAGCTACATATTGGTTAGGTGTTCATCAGTGCCACAACTACATGAATTGTGAAATTGTATAGTGTATAGATGGAATATAAGTAATGTAAAAAAATGGGAGGGGCATACTCTTCAAACAACAACTTCAGATCAATACCGCACTACACAGCAAAATTTAATCTAGTAAAATAATGTTCTCTTCCACTTAAACTTTACTCTTGTTGTTTTTAAGATGCCCAGAATTTCTAGCATCCAACACAAATGTTCTGTCTGGCCTTAGCTGTTCAGCAGATGAATAGTTACAAAAACATTAGAGAAGTTCAGAGGTATAGAGTTCAAATGGCTCTGTATAAAAAATTAGATGAAAACGCCACCAGAATTTGTGCCAAAAACCAGTCAAAATTTATAATGTGAATAGCCTCATGCTGGGAGAGTACATTAATCCCAGATTTATCATTATGGCACAAAAAACTATGGGACCTGCCAATACATTATGGCAAAAATAACTGACAACTTATCCTGTCTTGATTCTCAGATTTCCTCATCCAACTTTGTTACAACTTGGTTTCCCATTATGGAATACTTAGTAAAACAAGCTGGAATCACTAATGTGATTGATGATCTATGTCTGTGGTAATTCATATCTTAATGAAATTGACAAATCAATATGCGTTGTTTTAGATTTATATCATATGTTCATCTCATTAATTTATGCTATACTTCTGATATAGTAATCTTTGGTTTTGTTTTCTTCATCTGTGTTGTGGTTTTGAAAATATACAATAAAAAGTAAATTAAAAAAACTAATAATGTGACAATGAGGAAATACATTCTGGTCTCATGCTGCTATTGTATTCATCTATCAGTGTGCCGATGCAGTGTAGTAGTTATGGGAGACCCAAGTTCAAATCTCCACTGTTCCATGAAACTCTCTGAGTATCCTTGGACTAATCACTTTTTCTTAGCCTAACCTACCTCAGAAGGCTGTTGTGAGGATAAATGGGGAAGGGAGAATCACATACACTGCACTGAACTTCCTGAAGAGAGGGCGAGATAAAATGTACTAGACAGAGATATCATTGACTGCATAAAGATTTGGGGAAATATCTAATGTGCAGGTCACTTGAATTTCGAACATACAGCCAAATAATGTAGAAAGTCGTTGCAATGGCAGCTGATGAAGAAGTCTAGGTAATAAATAGTGCAGCCTCTGAACAATAATCCAGGAGAAGAAATTATATGTTCTCATGGGCAAACACTGTACAACAACATGGAAAACCATAGCAATGAGATGATGCCTGCCGCACTGATTTTCAGGTGGCATTTTGAGTTGCTTTAGCTAACCCAAGATGCTTCCTAAATGTTTTCTCCTGCCCATCCAACTGTTCTAGCAGTTGCTATTTCCCTGTCCCCTTACGGTTTCTTCTGTCTCCATTCCAACCTCAAAATCCTGTCTCTTGGCTGCTGCCTGGCCACTTTTTCCACTTCCCTTCCCTGCTGTATCCTGGTCCATTTCCTTCCCTCCCTTCTGTCTGCTGCTGCTTTCACTGTTTTCCAACCACAATTTACTGCACCCTCTTTCCTCTGTTCTGCCATATCCCCATCCTCCCGCTGCTATTTGACTTCCCTGCTTTAGTGTTTGTGCCATTTTGGTTGATTTGGCAACTCCAAATGCCGCCCAGACTCTGTTCTTAGGGGGATGTCTATCTGCTCCATGTTTTTTAAACTACATTTTTCAAGTTTTTGCAGGCGGTTTTTTGTAGAAAAAGCCCAGTGGGAACTCATTAGCATAATAGGCCACACCCAACAGCAGAAACTAATTAGCATATTAGGCCACACCCCTGACAGCACAGCTCCCTCCTAGTATCAGCTTCCCCAGGTGCCCCACGGCTTGAGGGGGGCATGGGGAACCCAAGGGAAGGAAAACAACTCATTAGCATAATAGGCCACACCCAACAGCAGAAACTAATTAGCATATTAGGCCACACCCCTGACAGCACAGCTCCCTCCTAGTATCAGCTTCTCCAGGTGCCCCACGGCTTGAGGCGGGCATGGGGAACCCAAGGGAAGGAAAGCAGTTTCTGGATCAGCTTCCCCAGGTGCCCTGCAGCTGTGGGGCACCTGGGGAACCTGAGGAGGGGAGGAAGTTTAAACTGCCTTCCCTCCCTGGATCAGCTTGGCTTCTCCAGGCGCCCCGCAGATTGAAAAGAGCCTGGGAAACCCAAGGGGGGGGAGGTTGTAGGTGTGACCAACTCGGAAGCCAGCTGGAACTCTGTTCCTGTGCATTACTGCCCAAAAATAGCCCTGTTTTTGTATTTTTCTGAAAATGTGGTGTTTCCCCGTATGATCCCATTATGAGGATGTATTGATCTGTATATTGGAGCAACCCATGGCTACTCAGCTTTTTCACTCACAAGAGTATGAAACAGCTTCCAGAACTAATGTTGCAGTCTTTTCTTGTCTAGTATGGATATCTCAAATATTCAAAGAATACCTGGGAATATAGACCATCTATATTTAATGGGAGGACACATTTATTTTCCTTTCTTATTGAAGTCCATACTTCACTCATGATCTTATACTGAATGAAGGTAAAAACTATTTTTTTAATCAATCTTTAACATCTTTAACCACCTAAAATATATATATACATAGCACATGCCTAAAGCAAGCCTGCTTTGATACCTTTGATTTCTGGGACGTTCTGGAACAATGATAATGAGATACAACTCATAAGGAAGGGAAAAGAAATGAAATGCAACACATGGGATCAGCTGTAGGCCTACTCTAGAGATTTTTGGCAATTGATGTTTGCATCAACAAAAGACACACACTGAACAGCATTGACTTCTTTAATTAGTGTTACTACAAATGGTTTATGCACATACTTTGACAATCAGCAAAATCTAACACTTCTTTTCCAGCAAACTAGTTTAATTATGAATGTTCATAATACCTTGCTTTGAGAATTGCTCTGTGCTTCCTGCAAGTTCATTGGCTGACAGATTTCCACAGGAAGTATATGTATGCCATGGTTCTGGGGGGATGGGGAGAAGGAAAAATGGACAAAATGTATTCTTATTAAAATGTAAAGCAATATTATTAATTATTATCATGCTGTAATCATTTGCTACATATAAACTCTGAAGCAGACCAATTAAGTGTTATATCTGGATGTAACACATGTAAGGCAATAATTTAAAAGCCAACAAATAGAGTCGTTTGGGCACATGTTCTTGAATGATGAGTTATATAGGAGAAGAAATCCCAGACTGCTCAAAATGGAGGTTATACTTTTCTCATTGACATAATGAACGAGGAAGAAAATATACATGCCCAGATTTTTATCAACCTTATTTTTAAAAGTTTCTATTTAGACTCTCACCTAGGAAGAGGATGAATAAAAAGTACAGCACTCACTGAAGAGACATTTTTGTATCAAAATTTAAAAATGTATATCCTCCTTACTTTTAAAAATCAGTCTCCTGTTTCTTTTCTGCCCTTTTACTCATTGTCTGGCTGTTCCACAACTTTGGGAGGAACATGAATAAAAAAGTGGCACTGAGGAGATATTTATCCAGTGAAGAGTTGATCTTCTGTTTTCCTCCTTTTTCTTTTCTTAAAATCTGGCTGTTAAACAGATTTATAAATTCTTGAGATTCACAGCCACTTTCTTTCCTGGCATCACTGATCTCTGCTATGAGTGCTCAATAAGTGCACAGCTGGGAAGTAACTGATAATAAAACAGAACAACAATGCCAAGCTAGATCTGTTCACAGCTAAATAAAAAACCACCCATTCCTTTGTTATAAAATATTTCTTACCCAGCAAGAACATGATGATGCTGTAACTGCAGTCAAGTTGTGTGTCTTTACAAAAGGCAATTCAACCGGCAGATAGTCCTGAAACATACTTGCAACTTCTTTGCCGAGAGCAGTCATTAAGAAGGTGTCTTAAAAACTAGACTCAGGGCCCGCCCTTTTGTATTGCAAAGAATTTCAGGGAAAAGTATGCCAGCTCTACTACTGTGTAATTCCTATTACAGTAGGAGAGGAAGTCTTGAGATTGCAAAATGATGACACACATTGCCCAGAGGAACCGGGTTGTGCCTCTGTGGGTCTACAGTGGGGCAGTAGATCCCAAGGGAGGTTTGATAATTAGAACTAAATTACTAATTTTTTTTCTCTGAATGAAAACAATCACTTTTATTTGTTTATTTTAGAAATCTTTTAGTCTGCCACATGTATCAACAGAACACTTGAAGCAACTTCAAAAATTAATACAGGTATGACAAAGCTATCTAACAGTACAATCCTAAACAGAGTTACACCCTGGACTTAGAAGGGTGTTACTGTGTTTAGGTTTATCTGTAATTAAATTAAAATTAGAGGAAATCTAGTCTAATCTAAAGATAGACAGATTTGTGGGGAAAATGGATATTACTTGTACAATACTGGAATAAGGTCATAACATTAAGCCATTTCAGTCCCCCCTTGCTTTAAAATTCTCCCCCCTGTTTGATTGCAGCCTGTACTTAAAAATACAAATGAATACAATAAACAAAATAAACACAATAGACAAATACAATCACCATAAAATCAACAATGCCACTTCCTAAGTAAAATATAATTTAAAATAATTAGTCCTTCCCTCCCCTCTCCCCACCCCTCAGTGCCTCCTAAAATAGAAAGTCTCGGCCATTTTCCTGAAACTTCAAATAAAGTGAGCATGATGAACATAGGGTTGCCAGGTGAGGTCTGGGAATCAGCAGGGGGATTGAACAGCAGTGGGGACTCTTCCAGGAATGTACTGATATCACACCCCATAAATCCAGAAGTGATGTCAGGAGATGCAGGGGACATTGGCATGTGGGTCAAACGCTATGGCAGTGGGGGATTCTCTGCCCCAACGGGGGCCTGTTAAGTCTAGATGAACACTTGGGATGATGTTCCATATAAGGCACTACTACCCAAAAGGCCCTGCGTCTGATGCACTAGTGCTTACTGAGATAGTAAACCTATGTCTCAAGTGTACCATTTCAAACTTTAGGCAAGAATTCAAAAGACGGAATATTCCTTCATACAAAAAGAAATCTCTAAACATAGAAAAACAGATGTCAAGGTGAAAGCAGTACTTGAATCCTGCTCTTTGACATAATTTTATGTGTAGAATTTTTGGCTTTGTATGGAGGCAGGAGCAACATTCAGTCATAAGACCCCAAAGTGCAAGCTAGAACCCCTTAAATACCTATGGTTGCTATTTTCTAACCTCCAGGTGGGGGCTGAAGTTCTCCTGGTATTACAACTCATCTCCAGACCACAGAAATCAGTTCCCTTGGAGGAAATGGCAGCTTTGAAGGGTGGAGTCCACTGAGCTCGCTCCCTTCCCCAAACACTGCTTTTCCTAAACAATGCACCAAAATTTCGAGGAATTTCCCAAGTGGAGTTGACAGTGCTATATAACAAATCAGTAAGAAGAACTAAACCAAAGGGCAGCTTCTAAGATAAAGCCTTGCCTCAGTTAATACATACAGAAACCAACAAACCAAGAGCATTTGTGTAATCAGACAACGCACCTTTCCCTTTCACAACTAAGGAAAGCCTAGCACTATTCATCCTACACTGTTCTGGTGTCCAAAGCAGCAGGGTTTTTTCTCTGCTGTCATTATGACAGTAGAATATCATCCAGGTAGGTGCTACAGGCTGGAGCAACCCACACTCTTGGGAACCTTCTCCACCACAGCTGGTTAAGATTAGGAGAGAGATTCTGCTTTGGTGGTATGAGTCATTAATATTTCTCCTTTTTAAGAAGGTAATAGCTATCCTCCCTCCTCAAAGAACTATCAGGAAGTGGTGCGCTCTTTAACAAAATGTTTCACAGTGTTTTGAGAACAGTGAAAGCTTGTCAGGCATTCCTGTTACCAAGATCCTGGGGTAGACATGTGCAGGCTTCCAAACATCTGCACAATCTGATCCGGGTCTTTGGAATAATGTGGCCTATGCATACCTTGTCTACTTTGGCATGCCCTCTCCACAATGGTCAAGGAAAGAAGGAAACTTCTAATAAACCAAGGTGAACATTTTTGATTAATAATAAGTACATAGATAAAGGTAGGAAAGTAAAAGCATATCAATCAGCAGCAAGTTATGATTCCATGACCATAGAGGGTCCAGGTCTCTCATTCTGGCAGAAGACTTCCCACTCTGGAACTCCAAACTTTTGCTGTTTATCTGCAGACCTGTAGGAGGCAGGATTTTTAATTCACAATTTTTTATTTTATAAACATAACATTTACTACATGACATCAAAACCATTAGTATTATAATCAACAATATTCCACTAGAAAATCTAACCAACAATCAATAACCATTACAACATGCTGCAACTGCTAATAAACAACATTAATATAAATTTGAACATTTCCATTTCGTTATATCTTAGGAAAATGCAAATTTTGTATATTTAACAGAAATATCATATAAACTATTTTCCCCAGATGTAATATAATCAAAAAAGAATACCATTTCCCCTCAAAATTGCTAGGCTTATTAGGTGTTTGTGCTATTGCTATTTGAGTTGCAATTTTATCTGCTACTATAACATCCCAGATCTTAGCAATCCATATTTTAATTGTGGGGACTTTTGATTGATTCCATCTCTGTGCTAAACTAGTTTTGGCCGCAAAAAGTAACAATGTTAGCATCTCTATCTTCTGCCTTGATAGGGAAAGTATCGACCATTGATTTAAAAGAACTGATTCTGGAGTGTTAGGTAACATATAACCTGTGATATTAAAAATTTATGTAAGTATTTTACCCAATACTTTTTAATTAGTGGACATCCCCACCAACAATGTAAAAATATCCCTTTTTGACCCCACCCTTTCCAACATAATGATTTTTGAACTTACATAAAAAAGTTTATTTGGTGTTAAATACCACCGTGAATATATTTTGAAAAATTGCATTTTAACATCAAGATTATTGGTTGTAAAAGGATATGAATTCCAAAGAGTTTTCCAATGTTGTTCTAAAATTAAAGAGGAACAATCTCTTTCCCAAGCTTTTTATATTGATGTCTTGCTTTGTCACAATTTGTCACTTATAAGATTATAAATAACTGAAATTATTCCCTTCAAGGAATGGTCTTTTTTTTTGTAAAAATTGCTCAAATGCAGTCAGTGGTCTGTCTATCTTAGTTGCTTTAGTTAGTTCCATATACATATGTTTCAACTGAAAATATTGAAACCATGTTAGTTTTAGTTTATATTTTTGTTCCAGTTGTTGTTTTGTACCTAACCGGCCATTAATCCATAGGTCTCTTAATCTAAAAACTTTATTCTCTCTTAGTTTTAAAAAAGACTTAGGATGTCTTGACCCAGAAATGCTGTCAATGGAGAGACTCCTGGTGTCAAAGCATCTCTAAATTCATCCCATATAGTCAGAGTAAATTGTAAATATGGATTGGTAAACTGAGTAGTGTTTTTATATTTTCTTGTTTTCAATTTCACAATTTAACTGCTTAATAGCATTCAAAATAATAATACATTTCAAAAAGGTTCTCCAGTCTCTGTTTCCATACGTCGTTCTCTGACATATTCATAGACTGGCATTGATTTCATTAAACTTCAAGAACCACTCTTAAAAAAGAAAAAATAATAATTCACTTTAGCCTTCATAAGTTCAAGCTTTCATGTTTACAGTTTACAATAAAAGGCAACTTAAAGTTTACTCTCCTGTAAGTTCTTGTTCTTCTTCAGCCGACATTTTCACCGACATAGCTTTCAAGAGTGCTCTCCCCGTGATGTTATCAGATGCTTGATATTGCAGGCCATTTTTGTAAACCAATATGTCTGATGATGGACTCCACCAGAACCTGATTTTTGCAGTATTCAGTTTAGAAGTTATCAGTTTAAGGTTTCTCCTCTTCTCTAGTGCTTCTGGTGATTAATAAAACTATAATTTTTTGATCATGAAAATGCAATGAGTTCTTTGATCATGCTAGTCGTAATATTCTGTCTCTCGTGCTTTGATATACAAATTTGACAAGGATGTCCCTTGGTCTTCCATTTTGCGCCATTGCCAGGGCCCCCAGTCTGTGCGCTTTTACAATGGCCGGTTTGCTTCCTTCCTCTAAACTAAGTATTTCAGCTATCCATTCTGCCATAAATGTTGGAAGATCATTATTTCCTTCCTCCCCTTCATTAAAACCCCAAAATTTAAGGTTGCACTGTCTCCATTTATTTTCTAGAATAACCAGTCTATTTAAAGTTGATTGTTCAGATGTTTGTAATGAACGTAACTCGTCTTGAAGTGTTAATGCCATTTCTGTGGCATTGTCAGCAGTTTTGGAAATTTCCTTTAGTTCTTGCAGCATGTTTTTAATAGATGATTGCACTGGAAGGATCAGATCAGCCACTAATGATGACATAGATTTTAACAAGTCCTCTCTGAGTTCTCTCAGATCGTTCCTGGTCAGAGGAGCTGTTTCTGGTGCGTCTGTGTCTTTCTCATTGTTTTTTTCCGGCGCCATTTTGTCTGCGGTTGTCTGCTCTGGAGTCTTTGGAGCCTTAAAAAAAGCTTTAACCGAGTTCTTTCCGGCCAAATTGTTTCTGTCCGGGTCCCAGTCAGTTTTCTGGTGCTTCTTCTGGGGCATTAATGATCAGAAAAGGCGACTTCAAGTCGATTTTAGGGAGAAGAAGTTGGGAGCCTCAAGATTATGCGTCCTCCATTAGCAACTTGGCTCCACCCTATAGGAGGCGGAATTGATGATGTATTGATGCCACAATGTTGCTTCCAGCATGAGCCCAGCTGATGCTGCTTGTCCACCAAAGACTCCCCAATTTCCATGTGAATTGGAACAAGGGGTTCAGTTCTATGGCCCCCTGAACAAGGTGCTGCCAGCCATCCTCCATTGTTCCCTATGGGGTCGGGTGAGCAAGCAATAACTGGCTAAAAACCTTCCAATGCAAAGAAAACCAAGAAGCCTAACAGAACTGATGTCAAACCAGAGAATCCAAACCAACTTAAGATACATTATTTCCTGCCCAATGGAACCAGTGTCGAACCACAGAAGCCAAACAGAACCCATGGTCAATGTGGCAGTGCAAGCCCAACAGAGCCAAAGTCAAACCAGAGATTCCTAGCAGAACCAATCTGGCAAGCTCCCTTTAACATGTGATCCCATTTGCCTGTGACAGCTGCCTCTCTCCCCTCCTCTTGTTTCCTGGAAACCTACAAAAAACCAAACAACAACAACTACAACCCCCCAAGTTTGGAGCTTTGAAACACCAGCCCTGGATATTCCCAAATATTTCCATGGATATTTTGGATAAGGGATACTGGTATTACCAATATTGCCATATATTGATGGAGATCCCAAATTATATTTTTAAAAAAACACAATAAGGCATTATTTGGGTGTATATTTGGACCAGATACATCTCAATGAACATCCCTAATCTGGACTCTTCTCTCTGTGTCTCCTGGGGGTTGCCATCACTGGGCTGGCAACCTTATATGGCCATCAATAACAGTCAATAAAAGCAATTAATTATACATCTAATCCCAGGATGATTATTCCCCAGGACTTTAGACAAGTGTTCCACTGTCGGTAATTCCCTTAGGGACTCAACCAAGGAAAAAGAGTATGTGAGGAGTCCTGGCAGGGACTGAAAGGACTGAAATGCCATGTGAGGAGGGGAGAGAGTGAGAAAGAAATGAAAGGGTGGTAGTAGTGAGAGATGCCTGGGGTAGGACTTTGCTGAGGTTGTGCAAAGGGGGGAGAAGCAGGGGAAAGGTATGACATTATGGTGGGATTTGATGATGGGACTTGAAGGCTGAGTGAGCCATTGGGCTTTGGGGTGGCGAGGGAGAGACCAAGATCTGAAAGACAGGGATGCCTCGGGATGAAAGTAGAAGAAAGAGAGAGGGCCTGCAGGCGGAGAAAATCACAGGGCTGGTGGAGGGGATAGGATGGCAAGAAGGAGGGTTGTAGAGGGGAAAATGGGGGGGGGAGATCTTAGGTCATAGCATGGCAGCAGAGGCAAGGTTCAGAGGAAAACCTAGCCTGCATGTGTCAACCCTGGACCTTTTCTTGCTTATTTTCTGCCCTTTGGGTGGGGATGTCACACAATCATCCTGGGAGTCAAATGTTACCTTATTTGGTAGGTTCAAGCATCAAAATTACATCACAGAGAGTGTTGGGACAGAGCTAATGGTGGTGGGATATGAGTTTGCTATTATAATTGAATCAAGAAGATGGCTAGATGGTTACTACAAATGTGCTAGGTATTGTATTGTAAATGTTATTAATGCCAGGACTTAATTTGATGTTTTATTTCCTGGCCTGATCTAAGTAGGATTCTTTTTTCCCCACCATAGAGAACAATGGAGGGAGTAGGGGTAACCTTTTGGGGCACAAAGAATTGGACCCCCTGGTCCAATGTTCTTGAAACTTGATGGGTATCTTGGGTAGAGTTTGGAGCCTCTCTATCAAACCCCTTCCCCTCCAGCCCCCAGAATATACCCTATGTTTTCGCCATTGACTTCAATGGGCCATAGGATATAATGGGGCCAAAATTGACATTTGGCTGGCCGAAAGACCCCCAATCCGCTCCTACTGCCGAAATTGACATGCAGGAATCTTTCTGCCTGCTGAAATTGATTCTGCCCGATTCAGCCAAATTAGAATAGGGGCGATTTTTTTTTTTGCACACCCCTACCTAGGCCTGGCAGCAGTCTAGGGTTGCCAGGTCTCCCCTGGGCACTGGCACGGGATGGGGGGGGAAGGTTGCCAGATCCAGGCTGGGACCTCCTGGAGATTTGGGGGTGGACCCTGGGGAGGACAAGGACCTCAATGAGGTACACTGCCTTGAGTCCACCCTCCAAAGCATCCATTTTCTCCAGGGGAAGTTATCTCAGTAGTCTGGAGCTGAGCAGGAATTCCAGGTGATCCCCAGATCCCACCTGGAGGCTGGCATTCCTAGGCGGCACCCTCTGGGTGACTTGATACCATTTGATTTGGATGACTCAACTTGGCCTGGCTGTTTGCTGCTGTTCACCAGCAGCCACCCTATGAAACCCAGTGTGGTGCAGCAGTTAGAACTTCAGAGTAGGGTCTGCAAGACCAAGGTTCATATCCCCATCTTGCAGTAGAAGCTGACGGGGTGATTTTGGACCAGTTACATACTTTCAGCCTAACGATCCTCACAGGGTTGCTGTGCAGATAAAAAGGAGGTGAAAATAATGTAATCTGCTTTGGTCTCCATTGTGGAGAAAGACTATAATTTTCCTAGGTAGAGGCTGTGGGGGAGGGGAGTGGAGAGGAAAAGGTACATTGGCTGTTGGGTGGGAAGGAAATAGGGTTGCCAACTCCAGGTTGGGAAATTCCTGAACATTTGAGGGGTGGAGCCTGGGGAGGGGAGGGTTTGAGGAGGGGAGGAACTTTAGACCGGTATAATGCCATATACTCCACCCTCCAAACCAGCCATTTCCTCCATGAGAACTACTATTGCCAGCCTCCAGGTGAGGGCTGGAGATCACCCAGAATTACAACTGTTGTCCAGGTGACAGAGATCTGTTCCCCTGGAGAAAATGGCTGCTTTGGAGCATTGAGTGTATGGCATTATACCCTACTGAAGCTGCTTGCCTCCCCAAGCCTTACTGTTCCAAGGCTCCACCCCCAGATCTCCAGGAATGTCCCAACCTGGAGCTGGCAGCCCTAGAAAGCAAGAGGAAGTAACATGCATGGAGGAGAGATAAAGAATAAGAAAGGGGTGGCAGAAGGGAGAAAGAGAGTGAGACAGGTAGGGGGAGAGGGGAGGAAGCAAAGGTGCGAGCAATGGGATGACCATCCCAGAAGTTTCTTGCAGGTCTCCACTTGTAAATAAATAAAACTGACACAGCCCCATCCAGCAAGAGGGGCAATATTATACACAGACCCCTGTATTAGCTTATAGGTGCATTAAGAGAAGACATGCAACTCCAAAGAACCTGGCACAGACTGAGAAGATGGCTGCACTGTAAACCTAGAGAACAGCCGCATAGCCCACTGGCACAGGCAACTCCAGTTCCTGGGAACAACCAAGAACACTCCACATTTACCTGTTCTCTCCCACTCCAAATCACAATATTAAAGCACAAGTCAATTACAACATTTCTATGCCACCTCTCCACCTGAATAAGCTCCCCAAGGTGGCAAACATCAAACATTAAGACATGTCAGCATTAAAAACATTTAAAATGAAGAAAATATACAAAAAAAATTAATAAAAGGAGGCCAACAGAACATTGAAGATGTAGTAGACTCCAAGTCAGAATGTATCCCCATGAAGGAGTTGCACCTCACCAGAGCCCTCACTGCCTCCCATACTGGTGCACCTCCACACACAAGCATTGGGATAGGCACTTGCCTCCATATCTATGAAGCTGCCTACAACCCCCCACCCTCTCTCCCATCTTGGTTGAAGGGTGGAATGGAGCTGCATTTGCTGCTTTGATTTTCCCATTGCAGCGCCATGTGAATTGGTTCCATCAGGAGGGGGGCAATTATTGCAGATATTTATTTAGAATATTTCTATACTGCCTCTTCATGGTCCTGCTCGAGGGAGCTTTCAATTAAAAAATCACAATATTAAAACACAAGTCATTTACAACATTTCTATGCCACCTCTCCACCCAAATAGGCTCCCCAAGGTGGCAAACATCAAACATTAAAATATGTCAGCATTAAAAATATTTTAAATGAAGAATATATAGAAAAATGCAATAAGAACATAAGTACACATAACACCAAAAACCTGGGAGGAGGCCAGTAACAGTTAATTAGGGTGTGCCAAACAGAACAAAACAAAAAAAATTCTACCCACTGGTGGAATACAATAGAGGGAGACAGATGAATCTCCCCAGGGAGGAGTTTCAAAGCTTGGGTGCCATGACTAAGAAGGCCCTTGTTCACATTGCTAGCCATCTTGCTTCAGATAGCAGAGATGATAGGGAAATGGCTGAGAAGCTAAATGCATTTTTTGCCTCTGTCTTCACTGTAGAAGATGAGAAGTGCTTGCCCACTCTATACTGCCTCTTGCACAAAGTGCAAGGTGATGCACATTGGAGCCAAAAATCCTAAATATAAATACACATTGATGGGGTCTGAACTGGCAGAGACTGATCAAGAGAGAGATCTTGGAGTTGTAGTAGATAACTCACTGAAAATGTCGAGACAGTGTGTGACTGCAATAAAGAAGGCCAATGCTATGCTGGGGATTATTAGGAAGGGTATTGAAAACAGATCAGCCAATATAATAATGCCCCTATATAAATCAATGGTAAGACCTCATTTGGAATACTGTGTGCAATTCTGGTCACCACACCTTAAAAAGGATATTATAGCTTTGGAAAAAGTGCAGAAAAGGGCAACTCGAATGATAAAAGGGTTGGAACACTTTCCCTATGAGGAAAGGTTAAAGCGCTTAGGGCTCTTTAGCTTGGAGA
Source organism: Gekko japonicus (assembly GCF_001447785.1). Classification (NCBI taxonomy): domain Eukaryota; kingdom Metazoa; phylum Chordata; class Lepidosauria; order Squamata; family Gekkonidae; genus Gekko; species Gekko japonicus. Next base: position 285,508 of record NW_015173160.1, read on the forward strand.
AAAGACGACTGAGGGGTGACATGATCGAGGTTTATAAGATTATGCATGGGAAAGAGCAGGTAAAGAAAGAGGTACTTTTCTCCCTTTCTCACAATACAAGAACCCGTGGGCACTCCATGAAATTGCTGAGCGGTCGGGTTAGAACAGATAAAAGGAAGTACTTCTTCACCCAAAGAGTGATTAACACATGGAATTCACTGCCACAGGAAGTGGTGGCGGCTACAAGCATGGACGGCTTCAAAAGGGAATTAGATAAGCATATGGAGCAGAGGTCCATCAGTGGCTATTAGCCACAAGGTATAGGGAGGCAGTGGGGCCCTTGGACGACCAAGGGGTAAAAGGAGTATTGAAGGATGATAGGGAAATGGCTGAGAAGCTAAATGCATTTTTTGCCTCCGTCTTCACTGTGGAAGATGAGAAGTGCTTGCCCACTCCAGAACCACTGATTTCAGGAGGGGTGTTGGAAGACCTGAGTCAGATTGAGGTGACGAGAGAGGAGGTCCTAAAACTGATAGACAACTTAAAAACTGAAAAATCACCAGGCCCAGATGGCATACATCCGAGAGTTCTGAAAGAACTCAAATGTGAACTTGTAGATCTCCTGACAAAGATATGTAATCTTTCCTTAAAATCTGCCTCCATTCCTGAGGATTGGAAGGTAGCTAATGTCACTCCCATCTTTAAAAAGGGTTCCAGAGGAGATCCGGGAAATTACAGGCCAGTCAGTCTGACGTCGATTCCGGGTAAATTGGTGGAAACCATTATTAAGGAAAGAATTAGTAGGCACATAGATGAACAAAACCTATTGAGGCAGACTCAGCACGGTTTCTGTAAGGGAAGATCTTGTCTCACTAACCTGTTAGTGTTCTTTGAGGGGGTGAACAAACATGTGGACAAGGGGGATCCAATAGATATTGTTTACCTTGACTTCCAGAAAGCTTTTGATAAAGTTCCTCATCAAAGGCTCCTAAGTAAGCTCAAAAATCATGGGATAGAAGGACAAGTCCTTTTATGGATCAAAAACTGGCTAGTTCATAGAAAACAGAGAGTGAGTGTAGGTGGGCAATTTTCTCAGTGGAGGGTGGTAAGCAGTGGGGTACCGCAGGGATCAGTACTTGGTCCACTGCTTTTTAACTTGTTCATTAATGATTTGGAGTTGGGAGTAAGCAGTGAAGTGGCTAAATTTGCGGATGATACGAAGTTGTTCAGGGTGGTGAAAACCAGTGAGGATTGTGAGGCACTCCAAGGGGATCTGTCAAGGATGGGCGAGTGGGCGTCAACATGGCAAATGGGGTTCAATGTGGCCAAGTGCAAGGTGATGCACATTGGAGCCAAAAATCCTAAATATAAATACACATTGATGGGGTCTGAACTGGCAGAGACTGATCAAGAGAGAGATCTTGGAGTTATAGTAGATAACTCACTGAAAATGTCACTGGTATTTTTGGCCACTGTGTGACAGAGTGTTGGACTGGATGGGCCTTTGGCCTGATCCAACATTGGCGTCTCTTATGTTCTTAGGGGCATCTGAAGCAGGTCCTCCAAAGATGACTGGAGTGGATGAGTAGGTTCATATGGGAGAAGGCAGTCTTTCAGGGCTCTTTTTCTCATCACAGATCCCCAGCTTGCCCTTCATGCTATCTCTGAGGGCCCCACGTCTCTAGGAACTTTATTTTGAGGAACTTAGTAGGCTGCAGTGGGAGAGGAAAAGGCAGGAAAGTTCAATTCCTTTGGCTTCAATCCAAATATATTAAGTATAAACCAATAAACACAGAGGACATAAGTTTTGGCATGTCTTTAAATCCTGAAATATTAAATCTTGTAAAGTGATAACTGGTGTATTACACTACATTTTCCCAAGCCATCATATCCAGCCGCTGTTGGGACATAGTAAGATACCGGTCTGAGAACGTGATCCCGTCCAATAGGCTCTCGTTTCTCACATCTCTCTCTTTCATCTGTGCCTCTCCCAATTTCATTACTGTTAGCATTTGTTGCGCCACCTTGAAATGCTGTCATGCTCTTGCAATGCAGTCCCAAACATCCTCAGTTCTACCCAGATTCAATAAAAGACTGATGTTCATAGCCCCACTCTGCCTTATTCTCTTAAAAATGCTCAGTTCCCCAGAATTCTCTTTCCTTCTTCACATGTTCTTTAAGTATTGCATTTCTGTCTTTCTATTCCCTTGTACTTTCTAAACACATCTTTTGTATCTGCGGTTACTTCCTCAAACGCTTGCCTAACAGTGCCTCCAGAAGGCCATTGTGAAGCATTGCAGAGGGCTCGGTGTTGGTGAATATGAGTCAAATGTAACAGAAAAATCAAGTATGCAGCTACTTTTGTTCAAAAGTGAGGAAGGAAGGAAGGAAGGAAGGAAGGAAGGAAGGTTTCCCTAAGAGTAACAATCTACACATCAAAGGGATAGTGTTATGTATTGGGTTATCTGTATAGCTATGTAAAGCGTGAGCTAATCACAAGCTCCATAGACTGTCAGCATCCTGAACTAAGCAACCGGATTGGTCACTGTTGCTAAACAGACCAATCCAGAAAAACTCTGATTTTGGGCAGAGCAATTCCCATTGGGCCCAAACACTCATCATTGATTGGACGCTATTGTTCCAGGAAGTGTGGTTTCTCTGGTTCAAACTGTATATAGTTAGGTCATTCTGTGTGTTGTCTCTCTGTGTTCTGAGCTAATAAAGAAATCACTTATTTGTTTTTCAGTTAGTATTTCTTTATTTTAGACACAAACAAAAACAAAGACATGTATAGACAAACATACATAAATATTTGGTGGGGGGAGCATTTCATGCCTTGACACATACTTTGCCTTGTTATTGTTATTCATTACACACTATTGAACCATTCGAATCACATCTCATTTTACAGGATTAAATAATTTTATATTGCTGTTCCTCAAATTTTGTTAGTTTTTGACTTGTTATAGTTTTTAATCCAAGTATAGAATCTTGACCACGTCTTCAAATAAATCCTCCAATTGATTTTTCAAAAATAGAGACAGTGTATCAATTTCAGCTATTTCCAGTATTTTATTAATAGTTTCACTTCTAGATGGTAATTCTGTTCTCTTCCAATATCAAGCAAACCATATTCTAGCAGAGGTTATACTGGTTATACTTTATGCAACTGGAAATCTCTGTAATATATATGTATGAGCGAATAATGTGAAGATTGCAAATAATAAAATAAAAAAATAATTGGGGGGGGGAATGTATGCCAAGAAACTTAAAAGTCCAGAAGAACATAAGAGGGACCATGGCTCAGTGGAAGAGTATCTGCTTGACATGCAGAAGGACCCAGGTTCAATCCATGGCATCTCCAGCTAAAAGGACCAGCTCATAGGTGATGTGTAAGACCTCTGCCTGAGACCCTGGAGAAATGCTGCCAGTCTGAGAAGACAATACTGACTTTGATGGACCAATGGTTTGATTCAGTATAAGGTAGCTTTATGTGCCCATATGTGTCAAAGAACCCTGTTGAACTATACAAGTTGTCCATCTAATCCACCATCCAGTCTCACACAGTGGCCAACCAGTTACTTTGGAGGGCACAAAGGCAGGTTTCTTGGTGATTTCAGCAATCTAACTAAAACAGACCTCTACCCATTCTTAGTTTTCATTGACACATATCTGTTGATTTATGTTAATACTTGACAATAAAAGAGAATATAGATATCAGTGTTCTACATCAAGCATTGGTATCTGTCTCCCTAGGATACCTTCTCAAAACTTCAAGGTGGGCAGCCATGTTAGTCTCAAGCAATAGAACAAAGCCTGGTCCAGTGGCACCTTTAAGACCAAAAAAGTTTTATTCAAGGTATGAGCTTTCATGTGCATACACACTTCACCAGACAATGAAATGGAATTACAGATCATAGTTGTATGTATAGAGGGCGGCTTGTTAAATTAGCATGCAAAATAGTGAATATGTTTTTTAAGAAATAAAAAGAATGGCAAGCTTGGTTTCTGGTTATCATTTGTTTGGGTTCAACTGGGGGAAAAACAACATAGGTAATAAATATGTCAGAACTGGAGATTGATGTACCATAAATTGTGAGAATCCAGTCATTCAATCGCATCCATCTCTTTTCTAGCATGGAGACAAACTTTAAAGCATCTTGGCTGTTCTGGGGATGAGAAAAATATTCTGCACAGCCAAGATGCTTTAAAGTTTGCCATTCTAAGCAGTGATGAAAATATTCAAACATACCAACCTACTCATAAAAGATAAGATACATCGCTACTCTGCAATGTATAATTACCATGTTGTTTGAACATTCCAGAAATATTACACCAGCATTCTGACAGATATGCTCTTCTAGTAATTCAGGATTAAATTTCCAAGCTGCTTTTTGTTGTTCAGAAATTTGGCTTTATATTTAGGTGATGTTGATTTTGTTTTCTCATTTCCCCGCCTGCAATATGTGGATAATACCCAAGGCTCAACTTTTTTGAAGCCCCCAAGCCAATTAATAGCATGTGGTTTGACTAGGGGTGTGCACACAAAAAAAATAAATCAGCATTTTTCAGATTCAGGTATATTGGACCCCCAAATATTCAGGATTCCCCTCCAACCCCGCCCCCCCTGATTCATACATATATGGTATTAGAATTCGGGGGGGGGGGTTGGAAGGGGTTTTTTTGCTCCATTGTACCCTGTTGTTGTTGTTGTTCAGTCATACAGTTAACTCTGACTCTTTGGGACCATTATAATCAATGGGGAATCTATCTGGGTGTATCTGGGGGGTTGGGGGCTGTTGTTTTGAGTTAGAGGCACCAAAATTCCAGCATACTTTCTGGTGCCTCTCCTCAAAAGATCCCCCAAGTTTTAAAAAGATTGAACCGGGGGTCCAATTCTCTGGGCTCCCAAAGAAGGTGCCCCCATCCGCCATTGTTTCCAATGGTGGAAAAAACAGCAAAAAAAAAGTCTGATGTCAAACCAGAGAATTTCTGCAGTAGAAACTGAAGGGGTGGGGAGTATTTTTTTCAAGCTCAGCAGAACCAGTGCATGTATAGAGTGCCCAGCAGAACCAGTGCCACTGTGGCAATGCCAGCTCAACAAATCCAAGCCGGGGGGGGAGGGTTGCAAGCCCAACATAGCCAGCACATATATGGAGTTCCCAGAAGAACCAATGCATGTACAGAGTGCCCAAAGAAGGTGCCCCCATCCTCCATTGTTTTCAATGGAGGGGAAAAAGAAAGCATCTAAGGGAAGGCACTGGGTTTTGCTGGGTACAAGTGTATTGCATGTTATAGCTGGTACCAGGCCCATAAACCCTATTTCCGATTGAGTACTTAAACATAGACAAAAAGTCAAAAGCCTTTTGAAAGTCCAAGTATATACGTCCAGGCCCAGAGTAACCTTATCCACATGCTTGTTAACCTTCTCAAAGAACTCCAAAAAGTTAGTGAGGAAGGACTTCCTTTTGTAGAACCTATGCTGATCGTTCCTCAGCAGTCTTGGTTCCTCTATGTGCTTAACAATTCTTTAATAATGATCTCTACTAATTGACATTAGGCTGTCCTTTGATTTCCTGGATCCCCCAGAGCCCCCCTTTTAAAAATGGGTATAACATTTGCCGCTTTCCAGTCCTCTAATATTGAAACTGATTTTAGTGACAAGTTCAATATACTGGTTAGCATTACTGTAATGTAGTAGTGGATGGATATGGGTTGTTTAAGAAAAAACGAAAGGGTTGAAGAGGAAGTGGAGTGGCACTGTATGTGAAGAGAGGGTTGGTTTTTCAGGAAATAGTGCAGGAGGAGGGCAACAGCCCAGTGGAAAGCATCTGGGTGAGATTAAGGAAAGGGAGGACAAACAGTATTGTGGATGGAGTCTGCTACAGACCTCCTGACCAGGATGAGGAGGTGGATGCTGCCCTCCTTGAACAGCTTGACAGGATATCCAAACAACATGACTTGGTAGTTATGGGTGACTTTAACTTCCCTGATGTGTGCTGGGAGACAAACTCTGCAAAGCGTTCACAGTCACAAAACTTCCTGACCTGTTTGGACAACAACTTCCTTCATCAAATGGTGGAGGAAGCTACAAGGGGCTCAGCCATACTAGACTTAATATTGACCAATAGGCAAGAGATGGTAGATGGGGTGAAGGTTGTGGGGACCTTAGGGGGAAGTGACCATGTCCTGCTAGAATTCCTTTTGCTGTGGGGGATCAAGGACATGTGTAAGAGTTCAGTAAGGCAGACTTTAATAAACCCAGAGATAGGATGAGAATCATTCCATGGGCAAGACTGCTAGAAGGGAAAGGAGCAAGTGAAGGGTGGGCTGTCCTAAAACGAGAGCTCTCGCAAGCTCAAGCTGTTGCTATTCCAACAAGAAGGAAACATGGTAGGGGATCCAAGAAGCCAGGAAATGTTCAAGAAATGGAGACAATGACATACTTCTAAAGAAGAGTATATGCAGGTTGCTAGGCACTGTAGGTCAGCCATCAGAGACGCCAAAACTCACAGTGAGCTAAAGCTGGCCAGGGAGGCGTGCTATAACAAGAAACTCTTCTTCAGATATGGGGGAGCAAGCGCAAGATAAAAGAGGCGATGGGACCGCTGTTCGGTGAAAATGGAGAAACTCTGACAGAGGACAGAGAGAAAGCAGAAAGGCTCGATGCCTATTTTGCCTCAGTTTTTTTCCCCAAAGAAGAGAACAGGCTCATTTAGAGATGGTACTATGCAAGACACAGCATCTGGGCTGCTGGTTGACATGAACAGAGAGGTAGTTGAGAAGCACCTAGCTGCATTGAATGAGTACAAATCCCCCAGGCCAGATGGTATGCACTCAAGAGTGCTCAAAGAACTTTTTAGAGAGCTTGCAGAGCCTTTGTCCATCATCTTCCAGATCTCTTTGAGGACGGGAGATGTGCAACAAGACTGGAGGAGGGCAGATGTTATCCCCATTTTCAAAAAAGGGCTCAGGAAACTACAGGCCAGTCAGTCCGACCTCTGTCCCATGGAAGATACTGGAGCAGATTTTAAAGGGATCAGTCTGTGAGCATCTAAGGGACAACTTGGTGAGCCAGCGAAGTCAGCACAGATATGTCCTCAAAAGTACCTGCCAGACTAACATCACTTCCTTCTTTGATCAAGTGACAAGCTTACTGGCTCAAGGGAATGTTGTTAATGTTGTTTACCTGGATTTCAGTAAAGGTTTTGACAGGGTTCCCCATCATAATCTAATGGATAAACAAGAGGACCGTGGACTGGACTCTAGGGCAGATAGGTAGGTAGGGAACTGGTTGGAGAACCGGGTGGATGGGGACCTAATTGGAGAACCACACTCAGAGAGTAGTTGTCAGTGGCATTTCATCTGAATGGAGGGAGTTGTCCAGTGGGGTGCCACAGGGCTTGGTTCTGAGCAATGCTCCCTCTAAGCTGTGGAGTCTTGTAAGCAAAAATTCTGCTTTGTGAGCTGCTGGCATTAAAGTTGTGAGTGAGCGATTTGGCTGCTGCATAAATTAGTTTGCTCTGGAGCCATCCTTCCTGAGCTAAGACAAAAATGTGTAAGCTGGAGGCTAAAAAACTGTGAGCTAGCTCACACTAACTCAGTTTAGAGGGAAAACTGGTTCTAGGCCCAGTACTTTTCAATATTTTTATAAATGATCTGGATTAGGGTGTGGAGGGGCTACTCATTAAATTTGCAGATTACACTAAATTGGGAGAAGCAGCCAACACATCAGAAGATAGAATTCAACTAGATCTGAGCACGCTGGAAAAGTGGGCAGATGTGAGCATGATGCAGTTTAGCAAGGATGTGAACATGATGCAGTTTAACAAGGATAAGTGCCATGTTCTACATCTGAGTAACAAAAATGAGGAACATTCATACTGGATGGGGGATACACTTCTGAGCAGTGTTCCCTCTAAGCTGAGCTTGTGTGAGGTAACTCAGTTTTTTAGTCTCCGGCTCACACTTTTTTGTCTTAGCTCAGGAAGTATGGCTCCAAAGTGAACTAATTTATGCAACAGTCAAATTGCTTGCTCACAACTTTAATTCTAGTATCTCACATAGTACAATTTTTGCTCACAATACTCCACAGCTTAGCGGGAGCGTTGCTTCTGAGTAGCAGTGTGTGTGAACAAGATCTTGGGGTAAGGGTGGATTAAAAGTTAAATATGAGCAACCAGTGTGATGCGGCGGCAAAAGTAATGCAATCTTGGGGTGTATCAATAGAGGCATAACATCCAAATCACAAGATGTCATAGTCCTACTGTACACTGCACTGGTCAGGCCACACCTGGAGTTGTTAAGGAATGAGACTGATATTTGCTTCATGGACTATGTTTATTGCTACACACACAATGGACTGTGCACACACACCCATAGGCTCAAAGAAAGCTGTACAAGTCACCTGTTGTGATACTACACATAGAAGGTGCCTGCATAAGCCATACATGTGAATGAGGTTTCAGGTACACAGAACCAGCCTGGTGAGGAAGCACACATCTCCATTATTGTCAGCAAAACAACAACTTGAGCAGAGACAGTCCCCATTGTTGAATCAGTTGGGATCACATACAGCACATCCATGCTTTGTTCTACTTTGGTATTTCCTGCCAAATGGACATTTGTTTCACAAAGGGAATGGCCAAGCTTCATCTACACTTCAAGGAGATATCCTGACACCAAGGTTTCACACCTGACCAGATGGCCCTCTTTGAGTAAGGTTTAGATTTCAATATTGACCACTCCTTATAGGTAACCTCCCACTCCTATAGGCAACCAGTAGGATTGTTTTTAGGACGGACTAACAGGTAGGTGGGTCAAGAGGTTGGCACAGTTGCCACCCACCCAAAGGACCACCTAAAAAAGGTTGGGACCATTCACCTGGCCCTTCCCAGCTAGCATCCCCCGCAACAACCCCTATCTGCTTTATACTCCTCTTTTGTCCAGCTTACTATACCCAAACCCTTGCCTCTACTTTGATCTCTTGATCTGCAGTCAAGAGACCCACACGTCCTGGTTGGCTCTAGTCATGTGTTACAAATCCCTAGAGTTCTATTTCTTCCCATCTATTCTTCATTGGAACGAACAAGCTTCAGGACAGATAAGTATCACCCCTCATCACCCCACCTGCTAATGCAAACATGCTTACTTTAATACTGTATTTCTAAGGAGCTTGATTGAATGTGTGAGCGCATCAGTATTGTTTGTATGTGATTTATATTCTTTAATTAAAAGACATTTATTTTAACAACACCAGCCTAGACTCCTTCTCTGGTAACCCTTGGTGGGAACAGGACCTTGGTATAGTTGGCAAGCACCCAGTTTAAAATTTGCCAATTGCTGTAGATAAAGCAATTCGGCTAACAGAGTATTGTGTGCAGTTCTGGAGGCCTGACTTCAAAAAGGATGTGGACAGAATGGAGCACATGCAGAGGAGTGTGACGAGGATGATCGGGGGCCTGGAGACCAAGCCCTATGTTGAGAACTGGACTAATTTATGGTTTTATATCTGCTACACAAGCAACACATGGACTGTGCACACACATTTGTATACCATGAGCCTAGAGGAAGCTGTTTGCATCACCTACTGTGAGAGGTTTCACATAGGGGATACTTGCCTGCATTCTATGTTAGTATAGCTTGCACACATTCAGTTCAAGGCATTATGGGTAGAAGAAGCACATGTTGACCATTGTGAGCAGAGACAACAACCAAGAAGGAGAAATTCCCCCATTGCTAAAGAGACGAGATGTCACGCAGAACATGGACCTGATCTGCATCTGAATTGCAGTTTCCTGTTTGTGATGCCTTGGCAGCCTGGTAAAGCCAAGATTCATCTACACATCAAGGAGGACACAGGAAGTGAGACTTCACACCTGGCCAGATGGTGTTCCATGAGATAGAGTGTAGAGTTTCAAATATTGGCCCAACCCATAGAATACCTGCCCCTTTCCACATGCACCAATGAGGGAGGTCATGGGATGGACTTGTAAGCAGGTGGGATTACAGTTTGACAAGGTGCCACCCACCTGGAGATTCCACTATAAAAGTAAAGATCAAACTCTAGATCTTTGCTAGCCACTTCCCCCTCAACATCCTCTATCTTCTTTACTACCCCTAATGTCCGGCTTTCTGTCCAACAATCCTTTTTGTCTACTTTAAGATCTCCTGGACTGCAGCTAAGAGGTCCATACTTTGCTGGCTGGTTCTAGCGAAGTGTGATTTAGTTAATTACCCTAGAAATTACTTTCTCCCCTACTTACACGACAACAGACAAGACTTCTGGAACAGGTGAGTATAAACCGAAATAGATACCTACCTACCTCCAAGTAAATAAGAAACTATTTTAATATCTTTCTGTAATTCTAAAGGAACCTTGAGTGTATGTGATTGAGAGACTGATATTTTTGTATGTGTGACTTTGATATCCTTCAGTAAAAAGAATATTTGTTTTGGAAAAACACCCGTCTTGTCTCCATCATTGTAACTCTACGGTCAGACACAACCTCCGTAAACATTGGTCAGAGCTCACATTAAATTTAGTTGCCAACTGTCATAAATAAGGCAGTTCGCATAACACCTATGAGGAAAGGCTGAGGGACTTGGGAATGTTTAGTCTGGAGAAGAGGAGTTGAGAGAGGATGTGATTGCTCTCTTTAAAGTATTTGAAGGGCTGTCACTTAGAGGAGGGCAGGGAGCTGTTCCTATTGGCAGCAGAGAATAGGACTCGAAATAATGGGTTTAAATTAAGGGTGGGAAGGTACTGGCTAGATATTAGGAAACACTTTTTTACAGAAATAGTTGTGCAACAATGGAATCAGCTGCCTAGGGAGGTGGTGAGCTCCCCGTCACTGGCAGTCTTTAAGCAGTGGCTGGACAAACACTTGTCAGGGATACGGTAGGCTGATCTTGCATTGAGTAGGAGGTTGGACTAGATGGCCTGTAAGACCCCTTCCAACCCTGTGATTCTATGATTCTATGAATGGCCTAGAAGCCCAGTCTTTCAGCATGCTCCCCCACCCTCACTGTTTTCCTTTTATTAGGAAGAGGAGAAGAGGCAAAGAGACAGGAGCAGGGCCAAATTAATACTAAACAACAGGAAACCATTCTCTTTTATTGTCTATTTGTCATTTCATATTGGCAACAGTGGTATTGTTTAAACATAATAATCTTCAGCAAATAACTATTCAGAGCTTTATTTTTAAAAAATTATTTAATTTAAGGTACTAGTGGTACAGATTCTATACTGGTACCCTTACATTGTACAATTTAGATGAATAATTGCCAATAAAAATTGTCATTGCAGTTATATCCAGTATACAATTTCAAATCGGAAATCAATATACCGAGTTCAGAATCCCAGAGTTTTTTGGCAGGAAACTTAAGTCTGGTTAAAGTGTGCATCTGCATTTGTACATCCAACTGGAGTTAGCTTCTCACCAGCATTCTTCCATCCCAGTATATGCAAGCAAGCAGGGTGAAGGAGTGAGGTGCATCTACAAGCCCCACAACAAGTACCTTCAAGATGAATGATGGCTTGATGCAATGTCTGGATGCAGCCTAATACATCTGGCATGACATCTTATTTCTTCTGTTTTCTCTCCACTGCCCTTTGCAAAGCTCCATAGATCATATTCTTATTATTCTGGATGTTGTAGTTTGTCAGTTCCACCAGTTGATCAAACTCCTCCTCTGTGTATGTGAAGTTTTGTAATCCATATGGGGAAAGGAGACTGGTCACATCAACTTCACCCAGTTTCATTTCCCTGGGGCTGCGTTTCACACCTGCAAAGTATTAAATAAATATAATTGCAGTGTTGACAATAGTCCAAGACTCAGTTGAAGTCATACAGTGTGTTTTCTCTGTGCTTCTATCCCTCATAGACTTGCTGACATAAGAACATGTTCCTCTTATCTTGCTCTTATAAATGCTTACATTGCTGTTGTGAAAGCTAGCCAGAATAACTTTTTGCTAATGCGATCTAGGCTGTGCTGTGGTTACAGAAAAAATAGAACCATGTGGCCACCCTTCCAAATGGGAAGTTCTTTGTGTAAAAGAACTCCCTACATAGATATGGTGATTTTACCCCCACACAGCACCTGAATTTCATGATGGAGTGGGTGGGTTTAAAGTTATAAAACCTTGTGGAGGGACCATTCACAGCTCTTAAGTGCAGTTCTGAAAAAATTGACCATAATTTGTTAGATTTGTAATCAGAAACCCAGAGTGGTGGGCATCTCCAATTCAGGCAATGGTTGAAATGAGACTTCTCAACTTCTGGGGTGGAACCATCACAGACACCTTTGAACCATTCTCTGTGCCCAACAACCACATCACCATTAGGGCTATCACTTGACCAAAAACGGTGACTAATAATTGGAGTTTTAGAGAATCGGTGAATCTCAGGAGCCCCTGGGAAATCAACCACTTTGCTGTGCTGCAGCCCCGCCTCCATTGTTAAGAAGGCATTCAGGAGGACTCCCAAACTCCTAATCTCTGGCACTGGCACCAGCTGCGCCTGATCGAAGGTCAGGAGTGGGATCCCTACACCCAGGCCACCCCGGCTCAGGCAGAGGACCTCTGTCTTTGTTGGATTCAGGTTCAATTGATTCAGTCTAAGCCAACCAGCCACAGCTTGTAACGCCCAGTCCAGATCTTCCAGAGTAGAGTCAGACCAGCCGCCCAACTACAGATAGAGCTGGGTGTCATCTGCATACTGGTGACCCCCTATCCCATGCCTCCAGGCAATCTGGGCAAGAAGGCACATATAGACATTAAATAGCATCAGGGAGAGTACCACCTCTTGAGGCACTCCACAAGTCAGTGGATGCCTTCAGGACAGCTGATCCCCTAGTGCCACCCAACTCTAATTTGAGAACTGGGTTTAATTCCCCACTCCTCCACATGCATCCAGCTGGGTGGCCTTGGGCCAGTCACAGCTGTCACAGCAGTTCTCTCAGAGGCCTCTCAGTCCCACAGGGTGTCTGTTGTGGGGAGAGGAAGGAAAGGAGATTGTAAGCTGCTCTGAGACTCCAAGTCTGAATAAAGAAGATGTGTAATACTTGGAGGTTGGATGGCTTGGCCCTGACTTGAGCATCAGAGAGGCTGTTGAACTGGGCTTCTTCCTGGGCCATTTAGACTTTCCAGTCAGCCTGCTTCTCTTATACACAGAGAAGTCACCCACAGGCATACACAGAAGGGGTTTCTTTTTGTGAGAAACAGCCAGAATTCTCAGGAGGCCCTCTTCTGAAAATCTTCTGAATTCTTCCCACAGAGAGAAAATGTCTGCATAACACCCCCCCCCAAGTCAGGGATGCCACCCTCCAGATGGGACCTGGGGACCTCTTGGAATTGCACCTCATCTTGACTACAGAGATCAGTTCCCCAGGAGAAAATGAATGCTTTGGAGAAGGGACTCTATGGCATTGTGCCCCCCTCAGGTCCCTGTCCATCCCAGGCTCCATCCCCAAATCTCTAGGAGTTTCCCAACCTGAAGTTGGCCACCCTACTCCCCCATCCTCTTCTGGTGGCCAAGGGGGACCTGGCAACCCTATGCCCAGTATTACACAGGGAAGAGCAGTGAGAAGACCAAGACGGTCTCTGAATGGGTTATTGCATTGTTTTCCTGGTGCCCTGTCGCTTTAAATATAGAAATAAACCCAGATCTGCACTCCCATTTAAAATAAAGCCAGGCCACCTGCCCAGGCTCCAGCACGGCCAGGGAACAAAGCGGGTAGCCACCAGGATCCTGGCTTCTTCTCTGCACTCAACCACCAGCGCCAGGAGCTGCCGAGGGGCTTCTCGCTGCTGCGCCGGCAGTGAGGGCACCCCACTGGAGCCAGCCCTGCACTAAAGGTAAGCAGGAGGGTAGGGAGAGGAGAGGAGGTGAGCCATGTGGTGGAGGGATGGGAGCTGGCCATGGGCGAGCAGCGGCAGCACTTCACTGAGGAAGGACAACAAGATCGGTGCAAGAGGGCTCTCTGTGCGGCGGCGTGTCTCTTCCTGTCCAGGCAAAAGCAGGAGAGGGAGGGATGGACACGCAGGTGCCCCATGCTCTCCCCCACTTCTCCTCATCACTTTTGCTCACCTGCCTGCAACACTGCAAAGATGTACCTTGGCCCGGGCCTGCATGGCCATTGGGAAGGGAACCTCCTGCCCCTGCGCTGATTGCTGCGCTGATTGCTGCGCTGATCAGGGAAAATTGGTGCGCCAGCGCAGCCTAGCACAGCTAAAAGGGAACCTAGCTCTCTAGCCATCTTAGTCCTCACTTCATCAGCTGCAACTCCTGGGTATAACAAGGTGCCAGCTTAGTGTGGCGGCACAGAAGGCATTGGGGTGCCAATCTCATTGATGGCTGCAGAGAGTCAGCTGTGCCAATCCTCCACAAGCTCATCTAACAAGCTGCCGGGGGTATCAGATCCAGCAGGGCCATCTGAACCTGCACTGGGTCCATTTGGCTCCATGGGCAACCTAAAATACGCTCACTGCCTAAACAGGGCCAGGGTGAAACATTCAGTTGAGCTAAAAAACCAATTATGCATGTGTGATTTCATACTGCTTTTCCCCATTGCTGCCACTACTACTTTCCCAACTGCTTCCCCACCTGCATTTTGCCACATTCTAAAAGTAACAACAAAAACCATATCTTCAAAGCGACCTACAGATGTGATGTGAGGTGTCTCTATGACCCTTATGACTGCCTGACTTGGTGTCCAAGCCAAAAGCAGGCAAAAATCTGGATGATAATTAATTCATGCATGTATGTTCTCACACTGCTTCATGAGACTCATACTTCTCCACACAGATCCTCATATCTTCAAATCATTATTATTAAAAGTTCCACTAACAAAGGAAGTGCTTGGGCACTGCATGGCTTCTATTCTTGGCCATCATACCTGCATGACTAATTTTTTAAAAATATGAAAGGCAGGTAAACTGTTACATCAGAAATATTTCATACTGTACATTGTTGCACTGCTTCTTCACAGGAGTTATCGTTGTTTTTCAGCAGAAGATCCATTATTGCCTAGGCAACTATGTGACTCTAGTCCAGCGTCATGACAAATAGCCGCTGTGGCTGCTATAATATACTTATGACCCTGTAGCATATGAAAGAACAAGGTTTTCATGTAACATTCTCTATGAATTTTAAACAAAATCATTGAGGTGATCCATTGAGGAACACTGAGTTGCACCATGTAACAGAATAGTGTGGTCATAATACATTCAAATGTTTAATTTCTGAGTTCTCGGCTTCCTTGGTTTATGTAGAAACTCATGAGAAGGGGTCTGCTGGATCATCAGACTAAAGACCTCTCTAGCACAGCATCCTGTTTCCACAATGGTAAACCAGACGTCTCTGGGAAGCCTACAATAGGAGCTGAAGGAACAACTCACACTCTCTGTTAAACTAATAAACATCAGAAATCATCCAATACTTATATTATTGAGGGATTTTTAAAAAATATTTTCCCCTTTGATTTTTCTGCGGTATTTTCTGGCTTTGTTATTGTCAATGGCTTGCTGTTTCACAAACAAAGAAATATTCAGAATGGCCTGTGATGACTGCTGTGCTTTAAAAAACATTAAAGGCTAACCCCAGCAAGTGAGTAGACGCTACCATGATTAGTTGGTGGGAAGTTGGTATACCACAGAGAAATAGGCAGAGGGGTTGTTGTTGTTCAGAGGGGGCACAAGGAAATAAAAGGCATGTTTGTAAAACTCTACCTGGTGGAATAAGCTACCAAGTGAAATCAGGGCCCTGTGGGATCTATTACAATTTTGCAGGTCCTGTAAGATGGAGCTCTTCTGCCAGGCTTTTGGTTAAGGTGGCGGGCACCCCTTCTTTGTGGTCAACCTCACCAGTGGCTTGGATCCTAGCATCTTAAAATCTTCCACCACTGTTGATATAGATCAGAGTTGAAGTGGTACTTATGAGTATGGTATTTTATGTTTTGTTGTTCAGTCGCACAGTCGAGTCCGACTCTTTGCGACCCCATGGACCAGCTCCCGCCAGGTATTTTATACTGTTGTTTTAATCCGGTTTTAACTGTGTTGTATTTTACACTGTTGTTACCCACCCTGAGCCTGCCCACGGGGAGGGCAGGATATAAATCCAAATAAATAAATGGACTTAGCTATGCAACACTTTGATAACAACAGAGCATGTGCTATGTTACTGAAACCCTATGACTCGGCTCCCAAGAATGATTTCCACTTTGGGGGGAGATGTCCACGCACAGAGTGTGATTTTCTTTCCTCCCTTCCCTCTGAAGCTCCCAAAAGTACTTAGGGGTGTCAGAGGTCAGCAGCAGGAGGCGGGACTGGCAAAAATGAACTTACTCCTCTGTCTATGGAAATCCTCCAGGTAATCCAAGTCACACGTTTAGTATTAGAAGGAACAACTTTTTTAATAGTTTTGGAATAGGGAATCTGATGCATATCAATATGATCAAGACACATAGGCAGATGCATAAGATCAAGGGCATAGGAAGTTTTAGTCCATTGTGCTTCCTGATTCCATGCCTCCCAATGTCTAAAGTGGAATATTATCATAGGTGAGATACACAAGATGTCTCTGGATTAAATAATTTGTACATCCTAAAGCTCACCATTCTGAAGGATGTGTATGCTGTACTTCGAACTTTACAAAGAAAGGCCAAAACAGGAAAAATGAGTCACTTCTTGTACTCCTCACAACTCCATCACACCAGATGTTACTTCCTGTACTACCTCAGCTTCCAAAGGCCACCAGGTCAGTTGTATGACAGCTGAAATACAAAACTGCCTAAAGCTTGTCATCCAGCAATCCCCTACTTCAGCAAGTAATAACCAAACTGCCACATCATGAACATTATTTCCTCAGCATAATCTTTCTATGACTTACTATTAATGTATCAGAATATTGACGACCCAAAGAGGAGACACAATAGAAGGTTTTTTAAGAAGACATTTTAGTGCATGACATGGCCCATAACATATGTTCCAATTTATAATTCTGTGACTGTACAAATAAGGGTACAAAAAGAGATTGACATGAACTTCAAAAATGAAGGACAGCGTAGCAGAAGATATGCAGTGCCATCCTAAGCAGAGTTATACTCTTCTAAGGCAATTGAAAACAGCTATTGTGTTTGACATGTAGAGAGATATAATCTTGATAATTTACCTGGTGCTTTATATTTTCTGAAGGAGTCATTTATCAGAGGGAAAAAAACCACAATTGGGGCTGCTGAGTCTTCGGCATCTTCAAAGACATAGCACTCCTTTAGATCCTTTTCTTTAACATTACTTAAATCTATTTTGGGGAATGGAATCCCTTGTTTGGCAAAGTACTGAGAGGCTCTTAGTAAAGACTGGATTATTACATGGGAAGAAAGAACAAAAAAAGAGGTAAGACTACATGTATTGCCTTTAATCGTACAAAATACAGTTTAATTCACAATAATTAAAAATGTTTTTACATAGAAGAGGAATCTTTGTTTTAAATCATTTGTAGGCTTTTGTTCTTCCCAATTGATAGTAATGAGTAATTTGCAATGGGAACAGAAGGGCTATATTTGGAGATACAAGAGGTATTTACATGGCATTATGAGACTCCCCCATACAAAGATGCTGCATCTGCTGTGGGACTGGAATATCTTCAGAACAACTCAGTCAAGGTAGGCCAGTATTATCTTCATACTGCAGGTGGGGAACCAAGGTTGAAGGGTGTGATGCCCCTTTTCCATTCTCACAGAGTGCTTACTAGTCTTACCAACCCCTCTCTCTCAGGTTCAGGGTACAAATAGGCCAGCACACTCACCCCCCTCTTGTCTCTCTTTATATATATATATATATACACACACACACACACACACACACACACACACATACATACATACACACCTCAGGTCCTCATTCTCACTCTCAGAGACATCAGCAGACAGGATAGCCAAGCCCCCTGTAATAACTGACCCACATTCACTGTTCCATTCACATGCTGCCACCATTTATTCATATCCTATAGTGTGTGTGTGTGTGTGTGTGTGTATTCATTTGTGTGTGTGTTTCTTTCCTTTAGACAGGGAACCCATAGGGTTAAACAAAATAAGAAGTTAACTTTTATTTATGGTATTAACAGAACACTGAAGAAAGCAAGGTAGAAATTAGAAAAAAATTGCTTCCATTGAGCTTTTGAACTGTGATCTTATTTCCATAACTGGGATCCTTTGGTTACAAACAATACTCCCTCTAAGTTGTGGAGACTTGTGAGCAAAAATTGTACTTTGTGAGCGACTGGCATTAAAGTTGTGAGCAAGAGATTTGGCTACTGTATAAATTAGTTTGCTCTGGAGCCCTCCTTCCTGAGCTAGGACAAAAATGTGTGAGCCAGAGGCTAAAAAACTGTGAGCTAGCTCACACTAACTCAGCTTAGAGGGAACCCTGGTTACAAATTGCCTATTTTCAGCCTACTATAAGCAGCTCTTCTCCACAGTTTCACTCAGTCAGATATCTTCCTTTTCCCTCTCAGTTCCCTAGCTGCCAATTCCCAAATGCTGTTCTTAATCGATATTTTCCAACTTACACTCTCCATCGTTCTGTCAGCTCTCATAAGTCACTCTTAGGGAGAGGTGGAATATAACTAGGGGCATGCAAAAAAAAATATCGGTATTTTTCAGGTTCAGGTATACCAAACCCAATATCGGAATGCACCAATATTCCCAAATCCCAGTAATGGTATTGTATTGGGACTCAGGAAATAATCGGTATTGCTGAAAATATTCAGTTGGGAGGGCTGAAAACAAACCGATCAGAGCTGTGGGTCTGCCTGTCAGCTGATCAGTTTGAATGAGAGGAAACCTGAGAGAAGGCATTTTTAAATGGCTTGCTTTCTGTCCTGAGCTGCCCAGCCATGGCAGGGTGATTTAGGATAGAAGGCAAGGTACATGCCTTCTATGTCTCTCTTTTCCTTCCCCAAGCCACCCCATCCCAGTGGACAGCTAGGGGAGGGGAGGGAATGGTCAGTTTCAGTCCCCTCTGCTTGGAAGCAGAGAGAACGGAAACTGACACGATTTTCCTTCCCTTCCCCAGCCAGCTGACTGGGGACAGGAAGACAGACTGAGGTGGGGAGACATCCTTAAATGGCCCCCTCCCTTCCCCAGCTGGCCAGCTGCTGCAGGTTGGTTGGGGAAGGGAAGGCAATGGTCAGTTTCAGTCCTCTCTGCTTGCAAGTGGAGAGAACTGAAACTGACACAACCTGCAACTGACACAACCAGATGAGGGTGGAGAGGCATCTTTAAAGCCCTCCCCCCCCTTCCTCTCCCCAGCTGGCCTGCAATGGTGAGTTGGCTGGGGAAGGGAAGGCAATGGTCAGAGAAGGGAAGAAGAGAGGATTACGATTTCCCTGGGAGGAAGCCTTTAACCCCCCTCTGCTTCTCTTCCCCTGCTCTGAAGGGGGGGGGACAAAGCAGAGGGAGTTTAAAGGCTTCCTCCCCCCCTTCACTTCCCCATCTGGCCTAACCCTGCAGGTTGGCTGGGGAAGGGAAGCAAGATTGGGGTGGTATCTTTAAATGCTCCTCCTCTTCCTCAGCTGGCCCACCATGGTGGGTTGTCTGGGGAAGGGAAGAAAATTCAGGAAGTTTAAATCCCTGTGACGTCTCCTGTGGGGTGCTTTAAAAACCACCCTGCAGAAGAAACTGTCCTCAGGATCTGTGCAAGTGGGGAAGGAGAGCCTTCCCCGGCTGTACAGATCCAGCTGGCAGGGCTGGCTTCTTCTGCGAGATGGCATAAAAACCACCCTGCAGAAGAAACTGGCCTCAGGATCTGTGCAAGTGGGGAAGGAGAGCCTTCCCCGGCTGTACAGATCCAGCTGGCAGGGCTAATAACTTCTGTGCTTTTGATTGTATACTACCCCACAGAAGCAGTTCTGTTGGAGAGAACTGACCACCCAGCTGCAGTTACCTGAGACAGAACCTTCATCTAGCCATATTTTGGTCACATACAGCAGCTCAGTACACCCCTCCACAATAAATTGAGGCAGACCTTATTATTCAGAGAGTTAACATTTAACAGCATCAAGGGGATTATCAAGGAAATCCCCACACAGATACACGGGGATGGGATGGAGCACAGACAAGAACCAAATCCCTACATGACTCACCCTATCATTATATATACTCCTCCTTGGCTCCCACACTTAATTGCCATGAAAGATAACCATTCCCAAGCAAAGGTAAAACATTGTAAATATTCCCAGACACATATACACCCAGTGGCTGCTGCCAGTGGCCACACTGAGAATTAGGTATATTCATGGTTAAAAATGTATACACTCACTACTTTCTGTTCTCCCGAAGAATAATTTAGATGCACAATCATGTCCACTTTTCTCTCCGGCCTCATGAGTGGGGGGTAGCTGGTGTCCATATAGGTTGCGGTATCTGCAATGGACAGGTATTCTGGTACTGTTGTCAGATTGTTGGGAAGAGTATCTAGCACAGTATCTGAAAACAAAACATTCTAGTTAGAAAAGACCTGTTTGAGAAGAAATCTGCTGCTTTTTTCAGATTATACATACATTCATCTCAGGCTTTAACAAAGTTCGGGTGTTCAAAAACCCATGTTCAGTGTTGCCTTTTGTAGTTATAGCTACAACAAAATATTGTACTTTAGTTCATTTATCTGGATAAATTATTAGGGACTGTGGTCTGTGCTACTGTGTATAGTTTGCTGTGGGTTGGATCCTGTTGTGTAATTTTATATCATTTAATGTGTCATGTTAATACTTATGCTTTGCTTCAGTTCTGTTTTTAGACTTGGTTGGATCTACAACCCAGATCCTATTTCATTGTCTATTAAATGTACCATATTGTTGATTGCACTATTTCACTCTGCGTAACCTGCATTGAGTCCAAGTGAGAAAGATGGACTACAAATAATGTCAGTAAGTAAGTAAGTAGGTAAGTAAATAAAATTTAGAGAGTATAGTAATACATACTGTGCAGTTGCAACTAATGAATGGTAATAATAAGGAAATGGGGCTTCTTTCTTTTCTTTTTTTCCACCGATAGGCTGCACAGGGCCCAAACCTCACATCTGGACAGTGGTGGAGGCAAGGAGAAGGTTGGCATAATGGCCAATTGGGGAGCATCCAGTGTTGATGTGGTCAATGCATATTTCATGTATTACAGTGCAGTATCTGCAGCCCACATCATGTCTCTTTGCTACTGCTCAACAATTCACAACAATGCCCAAAAGTCACTCCCTGATAGTTATAGACCCATTAGTCTGCTCTCCTGACTTGGTAGATTATTTACTTCTTAAAAAGGTAAAGGTTCCCTTGCTCGAAAGCCAGTCGAATCCGACTCTAGGGTTGCGGTGCTCATCTCCGTTTCAAAGCCGAAGAGCCAGCGCTGTCCGAAGACATTTCTGTGGTCATGTGGCCGGCATGACTAAACACCAAGGCAGGAGCTGGAACTAAAGACAGGAGCTCACTCTGTCATGCGGCACACTCGGGACTCGAACTGCTGAACTACCGACCTTCCACAGCCTGCAGTTCAGCGTCTTAATCACTTGAGCCACTGCAGCTCCTTATTTACTTCTTACAAGCTTATTAAAATACAGTCTTGGTTGTCAGACAATCAGGTTTTTATGTCTCTCAGACTGGTTTTAAAAGATGAGCCTCTACTATAGATCATTGTGCTTTTGATTGTATACCCCATGCCAGATTGTGGGGAAAACTAGCAATGACCTTTATGGACCGTTGGTTTCTTTGGCTAATCCATAAATTATATCAAAACAACACTGCACAGGTGAGATGTGGAAACAATGGTCAGCTGACCAAAGAGATCAAAATGAATATAGGTGTCCAATAAAGCTGCCTTTTACCCCCCTACCTTTTGAACCTCTATATGAATCACATTGATGGTCACCCTTCTGGTGAATCCTTCCACCCACCTCACCTGTTTGGAAGACCTATTTCAAATCTGTTTTAGGCTGACGATGTATTGGGCGAAGATGTTTATTGAATGCTTTTGCACTCTTCTGTTCCCAATAGTCTTTAGATATAAATTATCAAAATACAAAAGTTGGCTTTTGTAAAGGTGCATCATCACATCACCTATCTTGGTTTATGAATGGCCAACCAATTGCTCAGGTGAACAACTTTCATTATTTAGGTGTCCTTTTTTCTTATAATTTGCACTGGACAAATCATATTACTACTGCTAAGAAGCTAGCATCAATACATTCATCAGGCCTTCTGAGATTCTTCCAGACCACAGGAGGTAACTATGTACTGCTGCTATTTGTGCCTTTCAGGTAAATGTAGTTCCCATATTATTATTTGGTGTGCCATTACCCATAGCTAAGGTCAAGTATGACTCCTGCTTAATCTCTTTCTTACATTCATTGTGAAATCTCCCTATGTGTGTCTCTGGTCCAGCTATCCTTGTGGAATTTGCTGAACCATCCCTGGAGGCTAAAGCTTGGATAGCAACTTTCCTCTTTAGACTGGAAATTTGTTATTCTTTGGAGGAGTGCTATCTGTACCACCTAGGTAAGGATGGCTTTCAGGGTTTATGGCTAAAATTAGTTGATGATAGGTTGCAGAGTGAGGGCCTTTCCCTCGAGCTCTTTAACCAAATAAAATATCCCTCTGCAAGCAAGTTGATCAAAACCAGGGGTCATTTTGAGTTTCGGTTTCGGCGTCTCACGGATGGACGCAACCCATTGATCTCCTACGGGTGTGTTTGGATTGGGGCAGCAGGGAGGGAGATCGGATTCATTCAATCTCCCCCTGAAGCCCTTGTTGGGGGCTTCTAGCCTGGAGCGCTGGAGGAGCTGCACCTGAAGCCGTGGCTTGGGGTTTGAGGCTTCTCTTAGCTCCATAAGGTCCCACCTCTCCGAAGCCAGCAATGGCGACAAGAGACGTTACCAGACCAGAGCGTGCAAGGACCTAAATCAGCGGTAAAACGTGAGTGAAGAAGTTTTGAAAAGAAAGACAAATGAAAAGCGGGTGTGGAAACCGGCAAAGAGATGGCAAAGCTCCACAGGCAGAAAGGGAGGGGGGAACCTCTCGGAGGGGGAGGAGGAACCCTGCCCTGCCCTAGAAATCAGCATTAAAAGTATCAGAATGAGAAGCTAAGCCGGACTCTACTGTTCGAAACCCACCCAATCGCTGCGGGGCTGCATTTTGACTCGCGGCTTTGCCCAATTTCCTCTGCAGTTTTGTGATCCTGGTTTTTGAGGATCATGAAACTGTGGAGGGAATCGGGTGAAGCCGCGGGTCAAATGCAGCCTCACAGCCTCGGGTGTGAAATTAACATGTTTGTGTCAGGGCAAACGGGGCTGCGCCTCGGAGCAGCTCTAGTGAGAAATTGCCCCTAGTCTCTGAAGACATACTACTAGGGCCAAACTGAGAAGAAGGGGGGACTTCATGGAAATCTTTGTGAGAATCAAATTCAAAAACTGATATGTTGGGAAACGTTTACAGAGGTATTATTGTTAGAATAACAATAATAGGATGGTCTAGGATGGTCATGCAACCATTATAGGAAGCATTACCTTCACTCTAAATGACCTTAATTTGCTATTAAGTAATTAGACATAAGCCTATTGTCATAATATCATCATATCAAATACATGATCACTGACTGACCTGGGATCATTTGAGAAGGTATAAAGTGGGAGGGGCAGCAATAAAACAGCAATGAAAAAGGGATAGTGACTCCCTGACAATCACTAAGTTTTAGGTGAAAAAGAAATAGGGATACATTTTGGCTCAGATTTCATACTACTATTAATTCTCATGCCTACAAATTATCAAAATAACCACACGTTGTGCCAGAGTACTAACTGAAAAGAATTATCAAGCTTAAAACAGAAAACAACTCCTTGAATGGAATCTGTAAGAACAACGGCTGTGCAGGCTATATGAAAACAGTACAAAATTCTTACCAGATGCCAAACTATCCACATAGTTTTAGAACCACTTACCTTTCCATATCTCAAAGTTCTTGTTATCAAGGTACCAATTATTTAGCTGGAATCCATGTAAGAAATTGTAGCACTCTGATGTTGTTAAGGTGTTTGTTAGAACATCTCGAAGGAACTTAGCAAATTTACAAGCAGGGGTAACCAGGTAAGTATCCAACTGATGTGGTGCTGGTGGTTGAGGAGGCCTTTCTTCTGCAGATTAGAACAAATTATAAGGTTAGTTAATTGAAGCAGCTAATTTATGGAGTGCCAATGATTTTAAATTGTTTTTGATTTTTAATCTTTGTTATGACTCATGCTCATGAAAAATCTTATTTAGGCCAGACACATGCATGACTGTTCCGAAAACCACAGCCACACCTCTTTCTTTTTCCCCTTTTATGTCTAGCAATAGAAAATGCATTATGTAACATAATCACATTGTGAATCGCCCCACCTCTGGTCAACCTCAGTGGTTTAATCAACTCAGAATGTTGCTTTTAAGGCTGTGCATGCAACCAGAGAGGTATGGCAGTAGCAGAACTCTCTGGCCTTTGCTGAAAGGCAGCCCAGGAAAGCTCAGCAGCCACACCACAGGAGGATACACAAGGAGGAAGCAGGGGTATGTGACAGATTGCAAGCAATTGTGGACTTTTAGGCAATGCTGTTGGGAAAAGGGTGAGCCAGCTGACAAATGATTGACAGCTCACAGAGCTCCTTCTGATTGGGTGAAGGCAGCTTACTCTGGAGTGGAACACTGAGCTGTTTATAAATTTCAAGTGAGAAGGAGTTACCCAGTTGGTGAAGCTAGACAGGAGAGTTAACTGCAAACTCCTACTGAGAGATTCTGAAGAGAAAAAGGGTCTGATAAACCTGTCTGGAGCAGAGCAAGGGTGTTGTGGCTGCTGTAAATAACAGACGTAGGCCCAATCTGCATCTAGCATTTGCTCCACTGTTTTACCAAACCCACGCTAGAACAGAAATTCCCCTCCACATTGCATGCCACTTTCATTTTGATTGTCAAATTTTATGGAAGTTGCTTTCACTTCGTTTGATCTCTCAATGGTAGCATCTGCATAGATTTATGGCTGTTTTATGGCCATTCAGGGGTGACTCTGCAGTCAGTACAGCGTTGGCCCTGGGGGTATTTGAATATTGTTTTGAGCTGCATCTTTTTTTGTTCCAGTGTGGGTTTGATAAAACAACAGAGCGAATGCTAGATGCAGATTGGGCCATAGGGCGGAGACTGTGAGTGTGGCAAAGAAGTATCAGAACCTCACCTATGCAAGAAGTGGAGAGAAATCTCCTTGTGTGAAAAATAGAAGCAGTACGTCAGTGGAGAATTAGACATTCTCAGTATCAAAGCTGATTAACCAGTTTATAGACACTGTTCTTCTGGAAGATAGGGATTTGACCAAAAGGTTTGAGGAGGCACAGAGGTCCCTCAAGCAAGTCAAAAGAGGTTATTGCTCTTAAGGAGAAGAGAATAACAATCTGGCCAAAGGAAGAAGGGGCAGATAGGAAACCCCCTAGTCTATAAACATAGGATTAAAACATAATAAAATCTCAAGTCTGTGTGGCCGTCCAGAAATAAGTTCAAAAAAAGATATAAGGGACTCTACTAAACTCTGTTTCACAGTAAAAGCAGTAAAGCATCTCTAACACCATCAAGCCAAAATAAACCAGAGAAAATAACTCACAAAACTGTTGCATGAAAGCAGTTTTGGATATATATTTGATCCTCTCCTTACCAAAGCTACCCAAAGTCCACTTGTAAATAGAATTTTCCACCCCCTGCCTGTTTATTCCAATAAATTTGATTTCTGTTTCAACTTTCTGTGTGCCCAGGTACCTATTTCGGAGGGAGAATTTATAGAGGTACAGACCCTCCTCAGTCACAGTTCCTTATTTGGGGTATAAGCCAACAAAGTATCAAACAGTAATAAGGTGGGACAACAGCATTATGATAAAAGTATATTTACCACATAAGAAGAGTGACACACTATCTAAAGGCTATCCAGTTATCGGATGGGGAACTGAAAATTCATAGGGAGAGTGGAGGGCAAATCTGAGACCTTATAAGAGTGATTATCTGATGGGAGTTCCCATCTGGTAGAGGGTATGTGGCAGCTCTACAAGTACTGTTTAAGTGCAGAGTTGCCAACTAATCTGAATGTGCAGCACAAACTCAGGGCACACTGATATTAGCTGGCTCTGAAGGGTATTCTTAGTCATTATCCATTATCAGCACAATGATGAGGAGGAGAGTTAGGGTAGTGTAGCGGTTACAGTATCAGTCTAGGATCTGGAAGACTCAGATTCGAGTCCCTACTCTGCCATGGAAGCTTGCTAGGTAACCTTGGACCATTCACTTACACTCAGCCTAACCTATTTCACAGGGGAGAAAGGTGGGGTATAAATGAAATAAACAAATAAATATATCAAGTCACTGTGTGACTTGGCAGTTACCATGCATCTCCCTAGAGTTAGAATGCAGGGGCCCCTGTACCTCAATGGTGGCCAAGTACTGCCTCCCACTCAACACCTTGTTGGTCATGATTTGGCTGATACCTTAACTTGGCTGATCTGGCCATGTGGATCCATGCTATGGTTGGGGGCGAGCCTCAGGGGCAGGGCTTCCCCTACCAGCCAGCTGGCCATCAACAGGCAGAAGCTCACCAAATCGGGGATCCCCCGCCCACACCTGGGGACCATCATCCCTTCTGCTATTAGCCTCTCCCCTCCAAAACACTATGTGTTTTGTCATAATGCCAAGGGGAGCAGGAGGCTGATGCAAAGAAGAAGAATGGGGTGAAATTGCCCCCATTTACTCCTTGTGCTAACTAAAACTAAGTTTGAAAGGGCTGCAGAGGGAACAGAGATAGGAAATATCCACCTCCAAGCCATTATCTTGCATTCTAGGCCTGAACTGGATACAACAATGGATTCTGCTATTTTAAAAATTTATATCCAAAATACAATGAACAATACTTGACCAACCAATGTTTTTTATCTTGTCTCGGGTACATTTGTGCCAAGAATTTTCTTGTGGAACATCACGTCCACCAGGCCAGGTATCCAGCAGGTTATACGAAAATACATTACTCCACATACCTGTACAGAGAGATTATTTGTGTTAGGAAACTTGATTTGGACATTTACCAATCCATATTAAAAGGCAGATCAAGATTCTGAAGAATCACCATAAGAAGTTCCAAGTTTTTTTAAAAAAGTATAAACAGTCTTTTGCATGCATGCATAAAGTGCAAGGTTCAAACCATGGCATCTAAGACTGGCATCTAAGACTATCAGGACTGAGAAAAATCCTGACCTGGAATCTTAAAGGGCTGCTGCCACTCTGTGTTGAAATACTGAACAAGATGACTAAGACTTGCCAGTGCTCATTTACACATTAAAGAATCCACATGTCCCCCACAGGGACTTTCAACAAATGTTTTCTGAGAATTTCCCACTAAAAACTTAATTCACAAGTGTGTGTAGGTCTGATTTGGATCAGGACCATGGCATGTGAGGAGAAGGGGCTTAAATTTCTCCTATGTGCCATTTGGACACTTACTACTTAGGTGTCTTTGGAGTTTGCCCATGAACCTATCTAACATCAGTTTCTTTGATTTCTTAATAGATGCTGCCAACTGTAGGAGAGACGCCCTCCCCCCCAAAAATGGGGCAACTAGATCCATCAGAGCATTTCCTTTTACAGAAGGATTTGCACATGTAGAACATAACTTTCTCAGGTCCCCCTCCCTCTATAGCCCAAAATGCCCCTTGAAATGCTGTTCCCAAGAGCAGCATTTGAGGGGCACTTTGGGCAACAGCAGCAGGAGCAGCAGGGCTGCACAAATCGGCTCATGATCCTTTAGAAGGTAAGAAAGTTGTGCTCTGCAGGCAGAAAACTGCAAGAACAATCCAGTGCATCCAGACCAACGTATCCTCTCTGTGGTCATTTAAAGGATGTATCTGATTATGCCAGCAGGGAACAAACTGAGAGTGACTCCATACTTTACAAATAGGTCACTTCAATGACCTGACTATGACCTTGGGAGTGTATGTGCCTCTCCTCCAGTAACTGAGAATATACAGTTTGAGACTGTGCCAGTGCAAAAGCTTTTGCAAGCCAGCAATACCAATGTTGCTCATTGAGCCACTACTTGGCTCTTTAACACATACAGTTACTGTACAGGAACGAAGATGATTGCCATGGTGCTCAAGACTAGGGCTGCACAAATCGGCTCATGATCCTTTGTTAATGACAATTTTTGGGTGGTTCATGGTTCACAAACTGCAGCCCAGCCACAAACCTCCATGAACTTTTAAGGCAGTTTGTGGAGGTCTGTGAGGAGCAAAAAGCAGGAGTTTAAACCCCTGCTTTCTCCTCCCCATGAAAGCCACCAAAACAGCTGAGTGGTGGGAGCAGGCCTTGGGGCTCACTGCCCAAGAAAGCCCCTTTAAACAGCTGAGCCACACAGAGCAAACTTCTCCCACACTAAGCCATTTAAAGGAGCTTTCTTGGGCAGCTAGTCCCTGGGGCTCTCTGCCCAAGAAAGCCCCTTTAAATAGCTGATCTATATAGAGCAGTTTCCTCCACTCAGCTCAGCTGTTTAAAGGGGCTGTCTGGGGTTCAACTCCAAGTCACTTAAACCAAATAGCTGAGTGGCACTCCCCCACTCAGCTGTTTTTTTTTTAAATAGCTGGGAGCTTTCTGCTCCCCGCAGAAGCAGGGGTCATGAACACATATGAACTTGTTTAGTTCGCAAACCAACCTCCCAGTTCATATAGGTCCATGGTTCACTTCGTGGTTCAGCCACGAACCACAAATTGAACTGTAAAAATGCAATTCATGCCCATCCCTGTTCAAGACACATTTCAACAAAAAAGATTGAGATAGTCCAATCAGAAGCTCATCTTGCATACACTCAAGGGAGTTGGATCAAATACGTTTACCTGGTGTTCACGTTCATGTTGAAGTTCTCAGTATCCCTAGAATTGTTCCAAATAAGAAGTTTGCCAGGAGAACCCACAGAAGTTTAAATAAACATAGTTTCTTTCCATATCAGCATCACTAGTCCCAAAGAGGAGCAACATTCAAGTGGAAAGGAGCTAAATCTTTCACCTGATTTATATGGTTCCTCTTAACAGACATTGAACTGACATGACATCCAGCCATTTAGAAAGAACTTCAACTCTGTTCCAATAAGATATGACTCAATGTAGGAACATATTACAATAACAATATAAACATTTATATGCTGCCTCTTCAGAGACCTGTTTGAGGCAGCTGCCAAGAGAAAGCAAAATAACATCAGAAAGCTATAACATTATTAAACAAACCATTTTAATCCAGCCAATAAAAATCTAGAATATAAAGAGATCATAAAAACATGTATGATCCTGATAAACTTCAGGCTAGAAGCAGTTGTAAAAATGAAACCAAAACAAAAATATATGTGTTTGTATCCACAGATACAGTACAGAATATGACCCTAACAAAAACAGATTTTCCTGAAGGTCTTGACAGAGTTTCATTCTGGCAAAGAGCTTTGGTAGAAATATGCTAGTAGTAGCATTGAATATATATTCAATCTCATCTATGCATGAGCAAAACCAAATCTGGAAATTTTATAACCTTTAGGAGAAACCTAGGTATGATTCTCCACTTAGATTCTATGTTGAATACATTTTTTCATGCACATAAGTAAAAGATGGGTACAGAAGTTATTAGGAAGAGTTTCACTGCAGAATTTTTAGATTCTGTGTTCTGCTTTGAAGCAAGTAGGAAGAAAAGAAGACGAAGAAGGAGAGAAGCATTGGATTTTTTTTCCTGCTGGCATACCATTTACTGCCTTTGCTCTATGCGTAAAACATTGTACACATTCAGAATAATCATATTGCCCTGTTTCTTGGCCAGTGCCACTTCAGACTGCAGATGGAGAGATCATACATGACTGACTGCTTCCCACGCAAAACAACCTACGTGACCTTGGAAAACTGAGATATCATCAGAGAAATATCTAGCCTAGCCTATTGCTGACATGTTAAGTTACTTCTTCTTGTAAAAGGAAGTATTGAGACATGTAATCTCTTACCTACAATATTAATTACTAGGTTCCTAGCCAACCTGTTCCACTTATGATTCATTTTAGTACATCTATCCAAGGTGCTCAGAGTATAAATACTTTGTTCTGCACACTTCCATTTTCTCTTCACAACAATCCTGAGAGGTAGGTGATGCTTGGGGGCAGGCAAAATCACTTAGCAAGCTTCACGAGTGGGGATTTGAATCAAGGTCACCCAAATCCTCATCCCACACTGTCCATGACACCACACAGACTTATGCCTAATGTGTTAGGGAAGTCTTGTAAGGAGATCTAAGTCAGTGTCAGTTACAGCTCTATGACTTCAGTATCAACAGAATCGGATTCAATATATAGACCAGCATTTGTGCTATTTTAAGGAGCAGTTTGAGCTTTCATGCATCAGAGGTTCGGGAGGATTTGTAACAATGTTATCTGCAACAAATAATGGTCAAGTAAATAAAGTAAGTTACCTTTCATGTAGCAGATTCCAGATTCTGGAACCTTCTTCATCAGCCGACCCATAAAGAATTTGCTTCCAAAATCCTCAGAATGAATATAGGCACCATATTTTAGTAATCCAACCTCATAGGGAGTAAATTCCAGCCATTCTACAAAATAGGCTCAAATTATTAATGTTTTGTGTAAAATCAAGTGTCTAGAGTCTAAACTAGTTACCTAAAGAAAATTAACATGATTGTCACAAAAGAAGACAGAAGCTGAATTTGTATCACAATAGTGTTCAAATACATCACAAAATTGCCTTCAGGTACAGTTGTCTAATGATGTGTCCAATGTGTACAGCATCCCCATGAAAAGCTACCCCCCTTTTTCTGAACTTGTCATGGGAATGTTTACAACCTCAGTGCCCTGTTATTCCTGCAGGTCTAGCCTGACTCTTGAAGCTTCTTTTGCTGAATTTAAGCCTCAGAGTATAGCTTTTCTAGGAGTAACTAAGCATTTTGTATCTGTAAGGATTAAAACAACACATTCAACAGATTTATGCTGTAAGAACATTCATAAGCATTTTAAAATGACTCCAGAATTGTGGTCGAGAAGAGAAAAGATTGCTTAACTGCAATTTTGTCAAAAACATGTAGCCTTGGAAAAGTTCATTATACAAACATTTCTAGCAGCAAAAATTCCTGATCTTATTTTGTAGTCAATTCCCCACTGTCCTGCCCAAAGTAAACTTGTATTTAGAGATACTCCATAAATCGAGCAGGTTTGATTTCTGGCATGTATAATGTTAACCTTCATTAATGCACATTTCTACCAGATTTACTTTCCATTGGAAGAAAAATAATTGGCAAGTGGATATGAAACTAAATAGAAAGGGGGGGGGACCTGATTGTGTTTCTGTGTCTGTCAGCACTGCACTCAAAATATTGCATATTCCAAAAGCTTCTCAATATCTTCAAAGTATTCCCCAAATTTTTATCTTGTTAGAGGCTGGCCCACAACATTATCACATTGAAGCCAAATATATAGAACTAAATTTATCTTTCCTTTTCAGCATCAAGAAGGAAGGATGGCATACAGTTCTGTCCCCACCAGAAACGAGGCTAAAATCACAGCATTGTGATTCAGATCAAAGCGTTTCTGGAGTGGGCCCAGGTATTGCACTGGAAAAAAAGGAAGATTGTAGGTGTCTTCCTCTTCCCAGCCTTGAAATACTGATGAGATTTTGTGTGCATACACCCAGATCTACATACACCCCCCACAATTATTATCCTCAAAAAAAATTCCCTAACAGGCTAAAACAGCTTATTTTTATCAGCCAGGGCCTCAAGACTACTTTCTCTAAAAGATTTCCCCTTCATAAAACTGGCAGTTCAAGAAGAACTATTAACAGGAAGCAGATGACAATACCATCACAGCTGCCTAGAACATTAAACAAAATCATGAGCACTAGAAGTGAGGCACTGAGAGAACAAGGACATACACAGAAGAGGACAGAGGGTATCTTGGGAAGTTCAGAGACTGGAAGAAAACAGAAAGTCAGAGACAAGGTGGATGATGAAATTAAGAGCAATTTGGAGATCTTAAATGCACCAAGTTTGTGAAGGCCATTATCTTCTAAAACACCTGGCTTTAAAAATCATAAATCAAAAAAATTCCACTCTGATACTGAGCTTTCAGTGCCATCCCAAAGACAGACAAGAACGTAACATCAAAAACAATGAAGGATAGAAACCTCTGGTTCTCACACTACCAGTGAAAAATAGCAACAACCACCTGCTGTTTCGGCACCCATGTTATGTATGTCCACTAGTTCAAAACTTGTATCAGACCTCTCTTGAAAAGGCCACAAGGGCTTCTAGAGTCTCTCGGGAGCAATCAGCTGACAGGAAGAATGTATTGCTTCAGTGTGGTGATGGAATTTATTTTCTCCTTGTCTATTTTAACTTATTTCCTTATAAGTTTTGTGGTAGTACTGCTTATGTGTGTAACCATTCATACTAATAGTTAATATATTAATAATAAATATATGAAAAGTAAACATTTAGCATAAGAAAACAGACAAGTTCTACCACCATACCTGTTGCAATTAAAACAACTTTGACTGACAATTGAGGCCCCAGCAATGGTGCAATGAAGTAATTTTAGACCCTGAATTTAATTGGTTTATAGACTTTCTCATTTAGATGGTCATGCATGTTACTTCACTTACTTATCATGCAAAGCATGGAACATTTTCAGCATGTATGAGAACTGTGAAGCTTATTGGTTAGATGTTGCTTCCAAATTGGTTCAGACCATGTTGCCTCTATGAATTAAGTGACATATATTACTCTTTACCATTTCCATTAGTAACAGAGCCACAGTCAGGCCCATAGCTAGAAATATTTTGGTAAGGGGACACTTTTTTTTTTTTTGGTAAGGGGGCAGTTTAGCACAGTGCAGAGCAGCCCATCATGTGCCATGCTTATACTTCTAAATAATTAAGTCAAGCGGTATATCACACAAAAATGTTTCAGGTTTATTACAAAGATATTTACACGTAGAGCATATTGAGCACTCTTAACAATAATAATTTTTCTTATGTCCTTCTTTTGAAGCTAGGAAAAAATGCAAGCTAGTATGGATACTTATTCCAAAGCCACTACGTAAGCATTTGAATGGTGGAGTGTTGTTCAGAGACTAACCTAGAATTGCCCAGATAGATCATGATGGGTAGCCATGTTAGTCTATCTGTAGCAGTAGAAAAGAGTAAGAGTCCACTAGCACCTTAAAGACTAACAAAATTTGTGGCAGGGTATGAACTTTTCTGAGTCACTTATCACTTCTTATATGAAGAAGTAAGCAGTGACTCATGGAACCTCATACCCTACCACAAATTTTGTTAGTCTTTAAGGTGCTGTACTGGACTCTTAAAATGTATGGGTTTTATGGTTTTCTTTTAAATATATGGCGCTGCGGTGGCTCAAGTGGTTAAGACGCTGAACTGCAGGCTGTGGAAGGTCAGTAGTTCAGCAGTTCGAGACCCGGGTGCCGCATGACGGAGTGAGCTCCCGTCTCTAGTTCCAGCTCCTGCCAACCTAGCAGTTCGAAAGCAAGAAATTGCAAGTAGATAAATAGGTACCACTTCGGTGGGAAGGTAACAGCGTTCCGGGTGCCTTGGTGCTTAGTCATGCCGGCCACATGACCACGGAAACATCTTCGGACAGTGCTGGCTCTTCGGCTTTGTAATGGAGATGAGCACCACAACCCTAGAGTTGGATTCGACTGGTTTTCGAGCAAGGGCACCTTTACCTTTACCTTTAAATATATATACTTTAAACCTAGTTAAACGTTAATACAAAGCAGAAGCAGATAGGATCTGAGAAAGTCTTCCAATTAAGATCTCAAGTGAGCATCAGAGATAGGTATTTCAGTTCCTGGAGGGAATATTGGGGAAAAGCTGACAGGAGATGAAAAGTCTCTGGTTGAGGATGGCTCATCTCAAAGATATGAAGGGGTACCTGTTACGTTTCTACAAGGAAATGGATTAGAATTGTCCACTGAGACTGTGGCTAACAATATGGACTGCCTGGCAAGATCTTGAGGCAGCATGCATGGAAAACTATAGGTGTTTATACAAAAT
This sequence comes from Gekko japonicus, assembly GCF_001447785.1. Classification (NCBI taxonomy): domain Eukaryota; kingdom Metazoa; phylum Chordata; class Lepidosauria; order Squamata; family Gekkonidae; genus Gekko; species Gekko japonicus. Next base: position 319,625 of record NW_015173160.1, read on the forward strand.
TTTAGAAGTGTCCAAGGTAAAATCGGGGAATTGGTATGCTTGGTGTTGGGGGGGGGAATAGACATTGTCTTGGTGGTGGGGGGGGGGATAGACATTGTGGGTATTTCAGAAACTTGGGGGAATGAGGAAAATCAGTGGAACACGGTGATTCCTGGTTATAAATTATATCAGAAGGATGGGGGGGGAAGGGTTGGAGGTGGGGTGGCTCTGTATGTCAGAGAGGGTATACAGTCCAGTAAGACTGAAAGGGTAAGTGAATTGGATTCGCTTCTGGAAATGCTATGGGTTGAAATAGTGAGCCCAAAAGGAAGCTTAACACTGGGAGTTTGTTATCGCCCACCAGATCAAAAGATACAGGAGGACTATAAAATGATGAATGAATTAAAGATAGCAGCTAGACAAAATAACTGTGTCATAATAGGTGATTTTAACTACCCACTGTAGTGTATTCAGATGCTGCCCTGAATGCACCAAGAGGTATGTGAATCCTCCCATAGAGAAGCCATGCAAAGCTTCAGCTTCGGCAGGGATTTGCGCCGAAAAGTATTGTGGCCAATCAGATTTGAATGTTTGTAAGCGGGACCGCTTATGATTGGTCGTTCATGCACACAACCTGATAGGTTGGTTTAATGTACAGCAGGCATGTATGTGCCTTCGAGTTTGTTGTGCACAGCTTCGTGCTTTTGTGCTCAAGCTCCCGGCGGGAGTTCGGCATGCCCGTCTGTCCTGGACAGCGGCCTCTAGTGGTGGGGCTTCGGCATGGCATTCGTGGCATTCAAGCGGTTTAGCAGCACACAGACTTAAAGACGTATCCCTGCACATTACATGTTCAATACATTCAAGAGTCAGCGTTTCCCTTAACACCCACATGCATGACGGTCCTTATGCAGAGTAGCAATATTTGCAACATTTGTGGAACAAAACCATCCTTTTCTCTCCCTCTGGAGAGTGTGTGTAGAAAACAACTAGGGGATGTAGTTCCTGTCGGTCCACAGAGTTGTGTTCCGAAGTTCAACAGACTGTTGAAAGAATAGCCATGGCCTTAAAATGAGTTGGCCAAGCCTTGGGACAGAGAGGTTGTCCTGGTGGAGAAGTATGGGTGGAGGCTCGCGTCTCCCCAGCGCCCTCTACCGAGACAAAACCATTAGGGAAGCTTGGAGACTATTTAAAGCTACAATCTTTGACGCTCAGAAAAAATATATACCGCAGGTTAGGAAAGGCACAAATAGGTATAGGAAAAAGCCTGCATGGCAAGTAATGGAAGCTGTAGAAGGTAAGAAGGATTCCTTTAAGCGGTGGAAAGCTAGTCTCAGTGAGTTGATAAAAGGGAACACAGGCTGTGGCAAATAAAATGCAAGTCTGTGATCAGGCAGGCAAAAAGGGAATATGAGGAACATATAGCAAAAAACATAAAGACCAACAATAAAACTTTCTTCAAAAACATTAGAAGGACGAAGAAGAAGAAGAAGAAGAAGAAGAAGAAGAAGAAGAAGAAGAAGAAGAAGAAGATGATGATATTGGATTTA
>NW_015173160.1:321324-327244 GCF_001447785.1 Gekko japonicus
GTGGGGAATCAAACCCGGTCCTCCCAGATTAGAGTCCGTGCACTTAACCACTACACCAAACTGCCAGGGAGGCAGTGGGGCCCTTGGATGACCAAGCGCTACAAGGAGTACTGAAGGGAAATGGCTGAGAAGCTGAATGCATTTTATTTATTTATTTATATTTACATTTACATCCTGCCCTCCCCGCCATTCAGCAGGCTCAGGGCAGCTAACAACATACGTAAAAATACATTAAAATTCCATTAAAACTAACAATCAATATAAAATCATATAACTTATATTAAAAGATGGCGAATCTTCTGATATTGACTATCAGCTGAACACTGTCCACCAGCCTCGGTTGGTGGCGCCGTTGGTACTACTGGTACCAATAATGGTACAGTTGTTGGCACAGTTGGTAATCAGGCCAGGGCCAGATGTTGACACAGTTAGTAATCAGGCCAGGGCTAGGGCCAGGTCAGCACCCTACTTAAAAGCCTAGCAGAAGAGCTCCGTTTTACAGGCCCTGCGGAACTGTAAAAGGTCTTGCAGGGCCCTGATGTCTTCTGGGAGCTCGCTCCACCACTGAGGGGCCACCACAGAGAAGGCCCTGGCCCTCGTTGTAACCAACCTGGCCTCTTTAGGCCCCGGAAGAACCAGGCGATTTTGGGAGCCTAATCTTAGTGCTTGCTGGGATACATGGTGGGAAAGCGGTCCCTTAGGTAAGCAGGTCCCTGGCCATATAAGGCTTTAAAGGTAAGAACCAGCACCTTGAACCATATCCGGTATGCTATAGGTAGCCAGTGCAGGGGTTTTAGGGCGGGCTGCATGTGTTCCCACATAGGAAGACACAACAACAGCCTTGCTGTTGCATTCTGCACCAGCTGCAGCTTCCGGATTTGGCAAGCCTCTGCTTAGGACCTTGTGCCCACCCAGCAGCCCAGAACCAACCGCACCCTTGCTGCATGTTCTTCAGGAACATATTGTTGCCTTTTTCAGAAAGATGAACCTTGTCCCTCCTGTACAGGTCACTCAATCCAACTTGTATCCCAGGGTGAGGCAAGAATTGATGCAAACTGCCCTCAATAGTATTATTTAGCTCCCTGTTAGCCTTCTGGAGAGCTCTGTCCAAGCATTGTGGGTCCCCACACCACACCACAGCTGGAGTGGCAGTATAGCTGGCCACATGATCCACACTCCCAGCCACCTGCTCCTGATGAGTGTAAGGAAGATACCAACCTGTCGGTAACATAGCAACTCTATAGAGCTGAAGGACGGCAGAGGGGCAGCGTCTTAACAGGACCTTCCAAGGATAAAATAGCAAAGGTTGTGGGGGATAGAATAACGCGCGTTTGCTGGGCAGGATGTTTTCCTACCTTGTGGAGTTATTGTAAGTTCCAGTTTATTTTAATTGTTTCTTGTATTTTGGCAACCCCCTGAAGGACATGGAATTTTCTTTATCCTTAAAGCATTGTTAATTGAGGTTGCCTTTGTTGTTTTTTGATAATAAAAGCTTTTTTTGCCTGATTTGCCAAGCCTGATCGTGGAGCCTGAAGTATTTTGACAGAGAACCTGAAGCCTGTGTCTTACACCCACCCACCTCACAGGGTGTCTGTTGTGGGGAGGGGAAGGGAAAGGAGTTTGTAAGCCACTCTGAGATGCTTTCAGAAGGTGTGTTGAAAGACCTGAGTCAAGGCTTCTGGTTTTGGCATTTTGCCAGTTTGGTGTAGTGGTTAAGTGTATGGACTCTAATCTGTGAGAACCGGGTTTGATTCCGCACTCCTCCACTTGCACCTGCTGATGTGACCTTGGGTCAGTCACAAGCTCTGGCACAGCTGTTCCTGAAAGAGCAGTTTGTGTCATTCTCTCAGCCCCACCCACCTCACAGGGTGTCTGTTGTGGGGAGGGGAAGGGAAAGGAGTTTGTAAGCCACTCTGAGACTCCAAGTGAAGGGTGGGGTATAAATCCAATCTCTTCTTCTTCTTCTTCTTCATTCTGATGGCGGTCGTGATCCTTGGGAGCTCCCGAGGATGCAAACCGTGAGCTCGTGCTAGGGAGGGGGCGTGATCGTCTGTACTCCCCAGGAGCTCTGCGAATGGGCTCCTAGCCATGGGGATTAAGTTCGCCTCTCCCCCCGGCAGGCAGCCGGGGGATCGAGGCGCTCTGGTGCCCCGAAGGTCCCCCCGCTGAGTTCCCGAATGGGACAAAGAGCATAATGTTAGAACTCTTGGTCACCCAATGATGTTGATAGGCAGTAAATTCAAAATAAGTACACATGAAACTGCCTTATACTGAGTCAGACCTTCAGTCATACCAAGGTCAGTATTGTCTATCCTGACTGGCAGTGGCTCTCCAAGGTCTCAGGCAGAGGTCTTTCACATCACCTACTACCTGATCTTTCTAAGTGGAGGTGTCAGGGACTGAACCTGGGACCTTCTATATGGAAAGCAGATGCTGTACAACTGAGCCAAGGTCACTTCACAGTAGATTCAGCACATGCAAAAGGAACTACTTCATTACTCATAGAGTGATGGGCTTCTGGAATTAGCTGCTGCAGAATGTAGCAATGGCCACTACTTTAGTGGGCTTTAAAAGGGTATGAATTCCTGGGGGAACAGGTCTATCTAACTATATTACCTATGATGACTAACAGGAACCTCCATATTCAGAGACCTTTGGAATATCAATGGTGGGGGCAACATGGGACAGCTTTGACCTCCATGCTTATCTTGCAGTTCTTCTTTGGACATAGAATGCTGGACTAGATGGACTATTGGTCTGATATAGCATGGCTACTCTTATGGTCTTGCATTGCAAAGAACATAGGCCATTTTCAAACTGCCTTTGTATTCCGTTTTAGTAATTGGTTGCTAATGGGTTTTTCCTGCCATTTCAGACAGACCCATTTTAGTAATCGGGTGCTAGCAGAATTTATTTACCTGTTCATACAAACCCACTTGCATTGGGTTAACATTGGGAAACTGCTTTTTTCCCATTTTCAACCCCCTCACTGTGCTTCTGAACAGCTGTGGTATGCTGTTTAAAATGTCCATATTGCTTCCTACAATGCTGCTTTTTTGCCATGCGATCTTCCTCAGACTTAAAAAAAAGTTTTAAGGTGAGTGGTATAGCACTTCAGTGCTATAGCGGCACCATTGAGATACACTGACTCCATTAACTCCATGCTCACTCCACACTATAGTGCTCATCTTATAACATTTTTAAAAAGTCTGCGAAAGATTGCACAGTGAAAAAGGGCAGGGAAAACAGTGACACTGTTTAAAATGACCATAGTGCTTCAGAGATGGCTCATTAATGGAAGGAAATTAGCTGTAAGAAACCCCTATCCCTGTATTCCTTTACTCAAAATCACGCCAACAACAAATAACATCCAGTTTAGAATGGTAATGTAAAAAGGGCCCATAAACTCTCATCTCTTAATGGTTCTAACCCTTTTCTCTAGTTTTTAAACTACTAAAACATTTCCCTTCTTCCTACCACTCCTCTTTTCATGCAACTTTTATATTTTCTTCTCCTCCTTTAAAATACTTGGTACAGGTAAGAAACCTTCAGATGCCAGCCATGTGCCTGCTTTTCCCCAAACCAGTCCATGTGTCTCAGTGACAAAAAACTGACTAGGTTAGTATATTAATCTGTCAGCAAAGCAAATAAAAATATATTCCATTGATATATTTTCCTTGATTAACTGAAATAAATGGTCTATTTCTGTCTCAGTTTTATGTCACTCTTCTTCCAAGCAGTTCAGGGTGGCTTACATAGTTCTCCCCTCCATTTTATTCTCACAGCCCCGTGAGGCAGGTGAAGCTGAGCAGAGGTCACCCAGTGTGCTTCATGGCAGAGTGGGAATCTGAACTGAGGTCTCTCACCTCCTAGTATGACACTCTAATCACTATTCCACACTTTCTATTTCTGCTTTGTTTATCTTTGACTAAAAACCAGAGTCAATAATATGTCAGAAATTCATATTAAAAAGCAGGAAAGAAGAAAACAAGCAAGCTAATGCTCAATTAGTTCAGAATGTGGTTGTTGCAGGAATGTGCAAAAGAAAGATACACAGAGAAATGTCAGCCTAGGCTACCACAACACCACACGAATAAGGCTGTTTTCATTTCAAGTGTGATATGCATAGTATTACCTTTAAATTCTGGAAGGCAGTACTTGTCTCTGGTGTTGAGAACCATGTATATAGGTAGTGGGTTCTGACCATGATTCAGTGCATGCCTCTGCCCTGAGAGTGTACTGGAACTCTGTAAAAACCAAACATTGTTACTGTTTTCCCCACTTTTTCCCTGGGAAAAATTCAAAGTTCTGGTTCTAACCTATAAAGCTCTAAATAGCTTGGGGACAGGGTACTTAAGGTACTGCCTCTTCCCATATTGTCCCGCCCACCAGTTAAGATCAGCCTCACAAGCCCTGCTTTCTGTGCCTCCACCTTCAGAGGCAAGGCAAGTAGGGATGGGCACAAACTGCATTTTTGCAGTGCATTTTGTGGTTCCATATGAATGGGGAGGTTGGTTCACGAACTGACCCGGTTTGTATTGGTTTGTGAGCCATTTAAAGTTTAAACCCCTACTTCCTGCTCCCCGCTGCTTTTCATGAGGAGCAGAAAGCAGGGGTTTAAAGGACTCTGAGCCATTTAAACCAAGCAGCTGAATGGTAGTGAGCTTCCCCCTGCTTACTTGTTTGGTTTAAATTGCTCGGAGTCATTTAAACCCCTGCTTTCTCCTACTCATGAAAAGCCACAGGGAGCAGAAAGCAGGGGGTGAAATGGCTGGGAGCCATTTAAACCCTAGCTTTTTGTTCCCTGAGGCTTTTCACAGGGAGCAGAAAGCAGTGGTTTAACAGCTGAGTTGCAGGGAGCTTCCTGCTGCTCAGCTGTTTTCCATAAAGAACAGAAAACAGAGGTTTAAACCCCTGCTTCCTGCTCTTCACAAACCACCATGGACCACCACAAACTGCATCAAAATTCATGACAGCTTGTGGCAGTTCTTCAGTTTGCAAACATTGCTTCATCATTAACCACAAACTGCCCAAAATTTGTGATGAACTTTAGTTTATCAGCTGGTTCATGTGCATTGCTAGAGGTGAGTGGCAACCAGGGACAGGGCTTTCTCAGCAGTGGCACCTCGCTTGTGGAATACTCTTCCCCTTGAGGCTCACCTGGCACCTATGTTTCTATATTTTATGTGCCACGCCAAAACATTGCTGTTCACCAAGGCATTTAATAAAGGGACTGATTTTTTAAAAACACCCTTTAAAACAGGAAACTATTATTTTATGCTGTCTGTTCTTTTACACTGTCTGTGGTTTGTTTTTGAGACTCCGTGCTGGGCTGGAAGCTTTTTGTGGGTTTTTTTAAGGCTGGATTTTAGTTACTATCTTTTAATGTTTTGTTTTTATTATTTTTATTTTTGTAAGCTGCCTCAGGCAGGTTCTTGAAGAGGTGGCCTAAAAATGTCCCAAATATACAATAAATTATTAAAAGTAGAAGTAGATGCAGTTTTATAGAGAGCTAAAATTACTGGAGAAATAGGGTGAGAATACAGGTATAAGCCAAGAACCAGATTCCACTAAAAATATGTTCAATACACACAGCCTTTATCCCAGCTCTGAATCTCAGTAGGCTTTGTTCATACATATAGCTTTATACAGTCTGGAGAATGGAGAACTGGCAAACTTTAAAATGAGAACCAGCAATGGATAGTGAAGCAGTTCACTCATGGGGATTGTAGAGTAATTCCACAGTCTCCTGAGGGGAGAAAGCCTGCTCTTCCTGCACCTCATTCACCATTAGGATCACCTCAGTCACTATCTTCCAGGTGGGTCTGGAGTTCTCCTGAAATTACAACTGATCTCAAGTCAACAGACATCAATTCCTCTGGAGGAAATGAGGGTTTACTCTATAGAATCACATCCTGCT